>NW_024573084.1:0-128299 GCF_018153835.1 Drosophila eugracilis | reverse complement strand
ATTTATTTTAGTTGTACTATTAAAATTGAATTTTAAAATTAAATTTTTAGCACAATGTTTTTTTCGACCGAGTTTATGAACATCTGTAGACTTCCATGTAGTTACCAATTTAACCTCTACACGTTTTTCAGGATTTTCCATAGTTTTCCCATAGACCGAGTTGTTCATTAATTTAAAAAAAATCTTTTTCGAATTCATTCTTGGCATTCTTTCTATGTAAAGTATTTAAGTCAATATAAGTCTTTAGCCAAGGTTTTTGTAATAAGCGAACCCCTCTATGAATCTTTTATAATATTAACCCATTTTGTATGCATTGCTGCAAATTTCTGTAATGGATTACATAATTTTTTTGTTCCCGATGTCAGCTATTAATTTTTTAACCTTATCCTCTTTAGATGCAAAACTATTTGACGAACAAAACGGAAGAAATACATTTTAAAGGATGATTCCTTTGTTGGATCAAAATCTGTTAAGTATTTGTTATTTGCCTTTGTATATCTATGACAACATTGTACTAAGCCGCCTCGAATGCTATTATCTACTAATAACTCTAGTTGAATATTTGTGGTCTTTAACTTGGCTGCCCAAGATAGACCTGGCGTAGTAAAACTGAGCAACTGATGGTGTAATGAATAAATTTGTAAACATATTTTTCTAAAATTTTCAAATATATCAGTCAATAGGAAAACATCAATTTTTAAAACAACTCTAGATAATCCCTCAGACTTGAACTTGAAAAAAAATTTGACCAGACATTATGTGCGTGTTCGTAATCATTTTGAGAGCATTCCTTTTCTGTCAAGTTACTATAGAATGCTGCTTTTGATGGTAGGGAAGTTTCCTCCAATCGACTAGCTGAATCTAAATATTCATAAGGAAAGATACCCTTTTTATGAATTAGCCTGAATTCCATTTCATTTTTAAAAAATGTTTTTACTGTATTTAACTGATCATCAATTAAGTTAGAAGCAAGGGTATCTAAACTTGATGGCATAAATCTGAATGTGTCAAGAAATCTAATTTCAAAATTGTTTCCATTATATCATATCATATATAATAACAGTCCTATGTTTTAGAGCCGCATCCGCAGATCCAGAGAATTCAGAATATAGAAAAACACCGGTATATTTTCATAGTCTTTACTCCAAGTTACATTTAGATCCCTAACTCTATCATTTAATAATATTTTTTTACAAATATGACAATTTAATGAATCCTGAAATTCAAACTCGTCTTCAGGAGTCATTATGATTGGTTTAAAATTGTACAAGAGAGTCTACAAAATTTGTTCCTGCGTTACCACCTGTTTTTATTACAATTTGATCTATCTCAGAATCAAAGGCACACTTAATAATATATAATAAGCATAAGCTATAGGTATATGAGAGTTTAAATTGAATAATTTTGGGCTTACTTAAATATTTCTGGGCTAAAGTACACATTCAAAGTCGGCGTACACGACGATGGGAACCTCAAGCTGCTTGCGGTATTGGGTAAACTCCAGAGTTTGCTTGTGTAATTCGCTATTATAATAATAATTATAATACGCTTTATACGACTGTAAGTTAAAAAATGCAACTTTTCATTAAAACGCTTAAAAATAAATTTCCACACCTCCGCGCACAAGCAGATATCAGCACACACTTGAGAGTTGGGGTGAGTTCGCAGCTCCGCGCACAAGCAGACCCAAGCGCACACTTGAGGGTAGGGGTGAGTTCCCAGGCAGACTCGCCCAAGAGATAGCAAAGGGTCATGTCTTTCAGAAAACCAATGGAGGGAGGATCTTATAGAATATCTGACTCAGGCGCACACATACATATCCGTGCAAGTTATATGACACATTATTTAGGGGCTCTTACCCAATTTATAAACAACTTTGAACCGAGAGCCAATTTCCAAATAACTCTGACAGACCCGAGATAAAACCGTGGTCAGCTATTTCTGTCAACCAGGCCTCAGAATCATTCCCACCCAGATCAATTTCACGCAGCCCAAATCAAACGGAAACTGTAAACATCCAGTCCGCTAACGTAAACAAAAGATCCCCAAAGCGAGCCCCGAGTCCGCTAACGTAATCAAAAAGATCCCCAAAGCGCTCCCTAAACTCCGCTAATGTAAACACCAATTTCCGGCCAAGATTGGACTTCAAATTTAATTGACAAATTGCATCATCCTATTTTCCGACTCTCTTGAGATTCCATTCTCTTTATCAATTTTTGGGGATAAATTATCTTAAGCCGAGGTTTGATTATTAATCATTGAACTAGAGATCGAGAGACCGTTTTTGAAATCCGAATCGAGCAGTAGTGATAATCAGTAAAAAGTAAACGAGCAGTAAATTGACTAAATTCGACCTATTGAAAAATTCTAATAATGATTAAGTGATAAGAAAAATAAAAATAAATTTTTTAATTAAATCACGAGAGAGAAACTTAATTGGCGCCCAACGTGGCGCCGTGCGATTAAAAAAATTCTAAAAAACAAGCTTTAAAAAAAACACAAAAAGTTTTAAAGTGAAAAAAGGAATTTAGCGTGGCCAAAAAAACCCGATACAACCGACGAATAAATAAATCCTGTGTTGATAAAAATATGGTGGAAATCAAGAAATGCAATAATCCCCTTAAACTCTATAAAACCGGGAAAAAAATAAAAAGTTTGTGTTGATCAAAAAACTAAGGTGGAAAATAATTAATGAAATAATCCCCTTGAAATCTCAAATTACAAAATAGTGATCGTAACATAAGTTCACTGCACGGACAATATAAAAATCAAAAAGTGAAAAAAAACTTTCATCAAAAAATAAACATTGAAAAAAAACAGTTAAATTAAACAAATGTTTAAAATCAAAAACAAAAAAAACCTTCAAAATCAACAACAAAAAACATTCAAAGAAAACTGGCTGAAGGGCAATCCCTCTCCAAATATTGAAAAGGAGGAAGACCCAATCTAAAAACAAAAAAAGGAAGGACGAGCCCAATTAGGATCATCATTCAAGATAAGGACGACCCCAACAGGAAAAATAACAACGAGAAGAAAAAAATATAAGGACGATTCGTGAGCGATACAATTTTTTTATTGTTATTATCATATATTTATTATTATTATTATTATACAACAAATTTGTAAGAAAGGAAATATAAATATACAAAGTGGAAGAGTTCTTTCAAATTTCGAAAAACTTCTCAAAATGTCAGAACCTTCAACAATACAGATTGGAGCAAATAAAAGACCCTACATGAATCAGCCACAAGAAAATACAAGCCATCAGGCAAAAATAACAGGAATGGCAAACGACGCCTTAACCCATAACGGTACTGTATTAAATTTCGATGCCATAATGGCCAGACTTGACTTCGTCTTTGGCGACAAACGACCAATTCACATTATTGAACAGGAATTAAGTGTATTGAGCCAGGGAAAATTATCCATAATGGATTATTATGGCACAGTTAACAGAAAATTAACTCTGCTACTTAATAAAACTATTATGACCTACGGTAGAAATAAACCTATAACAGCGGAAATGAATGAGAAACACACGAAGACAGCTCTTAGAGTTTTCATTACCGGCCTCAACGGCCAAATTTCAGATACTATTTTCTCAATGAATCCACTTGACCTACCAAATGCAATGGTCATAGTTCAGGAATTGGAAAGCAACAACATATAGGCTCATTTCGGAAATAGTTACTCTTCTACTCAGAGAAAACATAGCGAGCCAAATCTAGTGGAAATGGACAAACACATTTCAACTACAAGACAAGACAACAAAGCAATAGTTACAGTAACCAGAGAAACAATAATAATTTAAGGTTAAATCATGACAACAACCAGAACAAAAATACTCAGAATAAAAATAATTCTTGGAACCAGGGTAGATTTAATAATAACCAACAAACACAGTGGAACACCTATAGGCGGCCACAAAATAAGCCGGAACCAATGGAGGTAGACGAGTCTATCCAGTTTCAGAATAAGGCTAATAACGGCTATAATCAAGGCTATAATAAATATCAAAATAATAATTATAGTCAGAACAAGTGGGATCAAACAAAAAAATTTGAGACCCAGAACACTCAGCAAAGCCAAGCCCAAAATAAAAAGGTATCAACTGGAACTGTTAACCAACCGGTTAACAAGACGATGAGATTAAATAACATTAAGGAGGACCATTTTTTAGACAACAGCCAGGAGTAGGCTTACCCTACTTATTTAGAAATGATCCAAAAATAAATAAAAAATCAAAAATATTAATTGACACTGGGGCAACCTCGTGTTATATAAGAACAGGTATTTATAAAAACAAGAACAAGCTTCCGATTTACAAAAGAGAATCCACAGTGAATGGATATTCAATAATTACATTTTATCAGAAAATAACTATTTTTGATACACCATATACTTTTTATGAAATAGATGGGCTTGACTCAAATTTACTGGTCGGCTATAACCAATTAAAAAAAATAGGAGCGGTAATTGATAAAGCTAAGGGAGTAATTAAATATAATGGAATAGAAGAAAAATTAAATTATGATAACGAAAACATATTAAACCAACATTCTTTAACAGAAGAAAACACCATTCTTCCATTAAAAGAATTTTTATTAAAAAAATACTTTCATGAAAAAGCTCAAATCAGATCCGAATCTGATATGGGTAATCAAAGCGAATCTAGTTTGGGATATACAAATCCTGAACACGCCGTCGTTGAAAAATCCGACAAAAATAAAAGTTTGGGAATTAAAAATCCTGAACGCGCCGTCGTTGAAAAATCCAACAAAAATAAAAGTTTGGGAATTAAAAATCCTGAACGCGCCGTCGTTGAGAAATCCGACCAAAATAAAAGTTTGGAATTTAAAAATTCTGAACACGCCGTCGTTGAACTACCCGACAATCAAAGAATAAACAACATAAAAATATCGCCTGCAGATCAGAGAAAAGATCTGGAGAATGAAATATTAAATATTATCAATGAAGAGCATTCAAAAATAAATATGCAGATTCCATTTAGGACAGATATCCGCGGTGAAATGAACACCGTAAATGATAGGGCCATTTACAGCAAACAATACCCTTATGCTCAATCAGCTTCAGATTTTGTAAATTCTGAAATAAGTCGAATGTTAAAAGAAGAAATTATAAGGCCAAGTAGAAGTCCTTATAAATCAAATCTTGGGAAAGTCAAATTCTTTTCAACAATTGACTTGGAATCTGGATTTCATCAGATTCTCATGAATGAACCACACATTCAGAAAACCTCATTTTCAAGAATGCCTTTCGGTTTGACCAACGCTCCAAGAATATTCCAACGAGCGATGGATGATATTTTAAGAGAACAAGTGTGTAAAACATGTCACGTTTATATGGATGACATAATTATATTTTCAAAATCAATTGAACAACATTACAAAGATTTAATTCTCATTATTAAAATTTTGCTGAACGCAAAATCTCACGCAAAGTCTCACAATGTAATAAAAACCGATCCCGAAAAAATTTCTACTATCGTAAAATATCCGATACCTAAAAATATTCGAGAGCTTAGAAGCTTCCAAGGCCTTACAGAATATTACAGAAAATTTGTGCAAAATTACGCAAAGATAGCTAAACCTTTAACAAAATATTTAGAAGGCCAAAACGGCAAAGTATCAAATAAGGCATCACGTAAAACTTTAATACAGTTTGATGATTCAGATATAAGAGCTTTTAACGAGCTCTAAGAAAATTTAATTGCACAAGTAGAACTAGTCAACCCGACTATAATAACAAATGTACTCTAACAACGGTCGCATCTGACTTAGCAATTGGTACTGTTCTTTCTCAGGAAGAAAAACCAATTACATTTATCTCAAAAACTCTGACTAAAACCGAACAATTATATGCAACAAATAAAAAGGAACTTTTAGCCATTGTATGGGCTTTTAAAAATCTTCGAAATTACTTATATGGGGTTAACAACATCGAGATCTATACCGATCATCAACCTTTTTCAATTTCCTTTTCTCTAATAAATCCAAATATTCAGATGAAAAGGTGGTATTCATGCTTCAAAAATTGAATGAATTTATATTATTTAATGTATAATGCAGGGTTTGCATTTACAACTTCGTAGCAGCGAGATTCTTTGAGCAGAGCCGGAACAGAGTCGAAACAGAGTCGGAACAGAATCGGAGCAGAGCCGGAGCAGAGCCGGAGCAGAGCCATAGCAGAACATAGAAAAATGATGTGCTCTGCTCTGCTCCGACGTTCGACGAGTGGCGAGCTAAGGTATAGCAATAGCAGAAAATGATATTCTCTTCTCTGAGAGCGTGGTAACGCAGACCAAAATATATTTTTCTTGTGCACGCTCTCACGTACAATGTTTGTTTCTTTGTTTTTGTTTTTTTTTTCAAATTAAGTTTCTCACTCGTTATTTAATTAAAAAAATTTATTTTTATTTTTCTAATCACTTAATCACTATTACAATTTTTCAATAGGTCGAACTTAGTCAATTCACTGCTCGTTTAATTTAACTCAGTTAACACTACTGCTCGATTCGGATCTCAAAAACGGACTCACGATCTCTAGTTCAATGATTAATAATCAAACCTCGGCTTAAGAGAATTTATACCCACAAAATTGATAAAGAGAATGGCTCAAGAGAGTCGGAAAATAGGATGATGAAATTTGTCAATTAAATTTGAAGTCCAATCTTGGCCGGAAATTGTTGTTTACATTAGCGGAGTTTAGGGACCGCTTTGGGGATCTTTTTGATTACGTTAGCGGACTCGGGGCTCGCTTTGGGGATCTTTTGTTTACGTTAGCGGACTGGATGTTTACAGCATCCGTTTGATTTGGGCTGCGTGAAATTGATCTGTGTGGGAATGATTCGGAGGCCTGGTTGACAGAAATAGCTGACCACGGATTTATCTCGGGTCTGTCAGAGTTATTTGAAAATTGGCTCTCGGCTCAAAGTTGTTTATAAATTGGGTAAGAGCCCCTAAATAATGAGTCATATAACTCCCCCCATTCTAAATTGAATCGACCCGATTCATTGGAATTGATCGGTTTATTGAATGTAATTGATGGGTTAATTCGACAATGATATTTTCTTTTAGGGTATTTTCATTGGCGGGTATATTCAAGATTTAGTCGGACCGTCGCCGTATGCAGACGTGTATTTTTATTGTGCTCCGGGAAAAAAATAAAGTATTCAATAATATCCAAAAAAGTGCAGTGACTGGTTTCGTAAACCAAAACAACGCGAAAAGACGCTTTCAGCGATGAAAATCGCTAATGTTTATATTGATTAATTAATTAATTAATATAAAACAAAACACTAATTCTAACAAACTCAACCTCGACTGCAATGAGTTTAAACGACGTTCGCACACAACGTCAACGTGAGCAAGACGAGAGACGGCTCTCAGTAAAAAGAAACAACGATTACTTCTCTTTCAAAGCAACCGAAAGTAATGCAAGCTCTTCCCAAACACGGCCAATTACCCCAAACTTGACCGAATTCTTAAACGTAGAGAGCGAGAGAGCGGGTTCTTGCTCCCCCTCGCTACCATCGGTGTCTCTGCAGCCAAAGAGCGCAGCAACTAGCACCGCAATTTCTTTGACAACGTCAACCATAACAACAACAACAACAGCGACTGTAACGACTGCGCGATTAACGACGTTATCAGCTAGCAGCGCAAACATTAATACTTCTGCCGCTGCGCTGCCCGAAAAAGAGAAGAAAAACAAAGAAAATATTAAGCCGGCTGTGCAGACTGTTATGGATCGCTACATCCAAATCAAAAGAAAGCTAAGCCCCCTAAACTCTCAACGCAAAATAACCCGTGGCAATGCTAACATAGCTGCAATAGGAACGCCCTCTAACTCAAACCGTTTTAAAATCTTGGCAGACTATGAGGATGATGCCGAATCTACTGAAGTCGAAAAAAGGAAGACTAAGCCCCCGCCAATTTACATACGAGAAAAAGTTCCAACGTTCTTGTCAACAATATTATAGAGCTTATTGGCAAGGACACTTTTCACATAATACCACTCGTAAAAGGCAACATCTAGGAAACAAAAGTTCAAACGAAGTCTGAAGATAATTACAGAGTATTATCAAAATATCTCACCGACAAAAAAAGAACTTTTATACGTATCAGCTAAAAAGCAGCAAGGGCCTGCAAGTCGTACTTAAGGGCATAGAGTCCGAAGTATCGCCTGCAGAGATAACAAAGGCGCTACAAGAGAAGGGATTTAACGCTAAGACAGTCTTGAATATCCTTAACAGGGATAGAAAGCAGAAGCCACTCGTTAAGGTTGAGCTCGAACCAGAAATTAAGCCCCTAAAGAAATACAAAGTGCACCCTATATACAATCTTTACTTCCTGCTGCACCGCAGAATTACGGTTGAGGAGCCGCACAAACGCAATGGCCCGGTACAATGTGCGAACTGCCAAGAATTTGGCCATACAAAGTCTTACATAAACTGTAACTGTAAGCCGAAGACGGCTCAGCAGCATCAACCGCCAGAGCAGCCAAAAAGTATTTTTGAAGCTATGATATGCAGTCTACAACAAAGCCTTACGGAGTTTATGTCGTTTATGCGTACAATGCAAGAGCTGATGCGAAACCAATATCTAATAATACAAATGCTGGTTTCACAACAATCCAAATAATGACTTCCCTACGAATATCTACGTGGAACGCTAATGGTGTTTCGCAGCATAAACTCGAGTTAGCGCAATTCCTACTAGACAATCAAATCGACGTAATGTTGCTTTCAGAAACACATCTTACAAACAGATACAATTTTCAACTACGAGGATATTCATTCTATGGAACAAACCATCCAGAGGTTAAAGCACACGGCGGGACTGGAAATTTAATCAGGAGCCGTATTAAGCACCATTATCATACGAAATTTGCTAAAAACTACCTACAGGCCACATCCATAAATATACACTTAAATACCGGCAAGCATTTAATGCTAGCCGCCGTATACTGCCCCCCATGCTTCACAATAGTCGAAGATGAGTTTATGCAATTTTTCAACTCACTCGGAGACCACTTCATAGCAGCAGGAGACTACAATGCCAAGCACACAAACTGGGGATCTTGTCTCGTGACTCCAAAAGGAAAGTAGCTCTATAATGCAATTATCAAAGCCAAGAACAAGCTCGACTTTGTTTCTTCTGGCTCACCAACATACTGGCCGGCAGACCCAAAGAAAATTCCGGATTTAATTGACCTTGCGATTACCAAAAACATTCCTAAAAACATGATAGGCGCCGAATGCCTTTCGGATCTTTCATCTGATCACTCGCCTGTCATTTTTACTCTACTCCGAAACTGACCTCACATAAAACCAATTGGGTTAAGTACAGGAAGTATATTAGCTCACACAGTGAGCTAAGTCCTCACCTCAGCGATGAAGCCAACGTAGACAGTTTTGTTAATTCACTGGAATCTGTATTCGTCTCTGCAGCTCGAGTTTCAACACCTCATACTACAAGCACACAATGCAATCAAAAGAAGTCAAATCTACAAATTGAACAGCTCGTCCTCGAAAAGCGACGCTTACGTCGAGCATGGCAATTTCACAGATCGCCATCTGCTAAGCAAAGCTTAAAACATGCCTCACGTAAACTTGCTCAAGCTCTACAGCAAGAAGAAACATATGTCCACCGCCGCTACATTGAGCAATTGTCAACTAATAGTACAAAACACTCACTAGGAGAGCTCACTCAACTCTGAGCTCACCGAAAGAAACCGTGATGCCTATTAGAAATTCCACGGCCGGCTGGGCGCGCAGTGACGCAGACCGAGCCAGCGACATTAAAATATCTTCCAACCAAATCCTGCCACTAATGCGTTTACTTTGACGACTCTATCATATGAGCCCCAGCCTTAACATGAGCCAATTGAGTTTCGCCCAAATGAAATCGTAAACATCATCAAAAGACAAATGAATCCGAAAAAATCCCCGGGCTGCGACCTCATAAATCCCAAAATTATCCTTGAGCTCCCATACTGCGCCGTTTGCACTCTCACCCAGCTCTTTAATGCCATCGCAAAAACTTGACCACTTTCCAGTGAGATGGAAAAAGTCAATTATAATATTGATAGCAAAGCCGGGGAAAGACCACACTTTCCCCACGACATATAGACCTATAAGCCTACTCTCTTGCCTATCTAAACTCTTTGAAAAATGCCTAATGACTCGGATGAACACATACCTGGAAATCCAGGAAGGAATCCCGTCACACCAATTTGGGTTTCGTGAAAAGCATGGAACAATTGAGCAGGTCAACCGGATAACATCAGAAATTCCAAACGCTTTCGAAAAACGAGAGTACTGTACAGCCATATTTTTAGATGTCTCTCAAGCATTTGATAGAGTCTGGCTAGAAGGTCTAATATACGAGATCAAGACAATGCTCCCCTACAGCACCCACAAGATTTTAGAGTCTTACCTTCACGACAGAAAATTTGTTGTGAGGTGCCCTAGCGTGCTAGGGCCAACACTATATGTTCTCCAGCAGACATCCCGACAAGCACACGTCTAACAACATCTACGTTTGCCGATGACACAGCTATTCTTAGCCGTTCTAAATGCCCGATTCAAGCAACTGCGCAGCTAGCACGTCATATGGTCGATGTTGAAAAATGGCTACCAGATTGGCGAATTAAAGTGAACGAACTAAAATGCAAACACGTTACGTTCACTCTGAACAGGCAAAACTGCCCGCCGATTACGTTAAACAACACTCTACTCCCACAAGCAAACGAAGTAACTTACCTAGGAGTACATCTCGACAGAAGACTCACATGGCGCCGGCACATTGAAGCCAAAAGAACACACCTAAAGCTAAAAGCCAGCAGCCTTCATTGGCCTATCAACGCCCGGTCACCTCTTAGCCTTGAATATAAAATCATGCTGTACAACTCGGTACTAAAACCTATATGGATGTACGGCTCCCAGTTATGGGGGAACGCCAACAATAGCAACATTGACATTGTTCAGAGAGTTCTGTCGAAGACCCTGAGAACAATCACCGGGGCACCGTGGTACGTTCGCAACGAAAACATACACCGCGACTTAAACATTCAACCAGTCAATGAAGTGATCGCAGAACAAAAGGTAAAGTACTTCACCAAGCATCGGTGCACAAGGTTGAGCAACCAATCACGCCTTCGTCGCAATGACCTACCCACCCAGCGACCGATCTGAGGGACGCGCAACCAGAATGCAGTCTTAGTATACTGTTAGTTAAATTTTAATGTTAAGATTCGTCAACTTATTGTTAGTCTCAAAATTAAGAGTAGATTCAATAAATAAAAGCAAAGCTATAATAAAAAAAAAAAAAAAAAAAAGGTGGTATTCCTTTATTGAAAGCTATTTACCCAAAATTATTTACAAGCCAGGAGCAACAAATGTTGTTGCGGACGCCTTATCAAGAATTCAAATAAATAACTTAACGGAAAGTAATGAATCGGCCTCAGATCAAAATACTCAGCATTCAGCAGAGAGTAGTTTTGAGAATTTAATACAAGAAACCCGAAGACCCTTAAACCAGTTTAAGCAACAATTGCTAATAGCAACAGGGAGGTATACAATACTTGAGTCGATTAATGTATTCGGAAATACTAGACATGTAATAGAGTATGACACTCCAGAAAATTTAGTATCAATCTTAAGGGCATATATTCTACCCAATATACCAATAGGAGTTCACTGTACTCTAGAAGATTTTTACAGAATTCAAAAACCACTTAAGGACAATTTTATAAACAAATTTTTATACACTAAGATATTTGTCCAGGATGTCGAGAACGCTGAAGACATTTCTCTTATTATCACAGAAACTCATTGTAGAGCTCACAGAGGGCTTGATGAAAATTATAAACAAATAACTAGACTCTATTATTGGCACAATTTATACAAAAAGCTTAAAGAGCTTATAAAGAATTGCACTATCTGCAATCAAAACAAATCACCAACATACTGGCCGGCAGACCCAAAGAAAATTCCGGATTTAATTGACCTTGCGATTACCAAAAACATTCCTAAAAACATGATAGGCGCCGAATGCCTTTCGGATCTTTCATCTGATCACTCGCCTGTCATTTTTACTCTACTCCGAAACTGACCTCACATAAAACCAATTGGGTTAAGTACAGGAAGTATATTAGCTCACACAGTGAGCTAAGTCCTCACCTCAGCGATGAAGCCAACGTAGACAGTTTTGTTAATTCACTGGAATCTGTATTCGTCTCTGCAGCTCGAGTTTCAACACCTCATACTACAAGCACACAATGCAATCAAAAGAAGTCAAATCTACAAATTGAACAGCTCGTCCTCGAAAAGCGACGCTTACGTCGAGCATGGCAATTTCACAGATCGCCATCTGCTAAGCAAAGCTTAAAACATGCCTCACGTAAACTTGCTCAAGCTCTACAGCAAGAAGAAACATATGTCCACCGCCGCTACATTGAGCAATTGTCAACTAATAGTACAAAACACTCACTAGGAGAGCTCACTCAACTCTGAGCTCACCGAAAGAAACCGTGATGCCTATTAGAAATTCCACGGCCGGCTGGGCGCGCAGTGACGCAGACCGAGCCAGCGACATTAAAATATCTTCCAACCAAATCCTGCCACTAATGCGTTTACTTTGACGACTCTATCATATGAGCCCCAGCCTTAACATGAGCCAATTGAGTTTCGCCCAAATGAAATCGTAAACATCATCAAAAGACAAATGAATCCGAAAAAATCCCCGGGCTGCGACCTCATAAATCCCAAAATTATCCTTGAGCTCCCATACTGCGCCGTTTGCACTCTCACCCAGCTCTTTAATGCCATCGCAAAACTTGACCACTTTCCAGTGAGATGGAAAAAGTCAATTATAATATTGATAGCAAAGCCGGGGAAAGACCACACTTTCCCCACGACATATAGACCTATAAGCCTACTCTCTTGCCTATCTAAACTCTTTGAAAAATGCCTAATGACTCGGATGAACACATACCTGGAAATCCAGGAAGGAATCCCGTCACACCAATTTGGGTTTCGTGAAAAGCATGGAACAATTGAGCAGGTCAACCGGATAACATCAGAAATTCCAAACGCTTTCGAAAAACGAGAGTACTGTACAGCCATATTTTTAGATGTCTCTCAAGCATTTGATAGAGTCTGGCTAGAAGGTCTAATATACGAGATCAAGACAATGCTCCCCTACAGCACCCACAAGATTTTAGAGTCTTACCTTCACGACAGAAAATTTGTTGTGAGGTGCCCTAGCGTGCTAGGGCCAACACTATATGTTCTCCAGCAGACATCCCGACAAGCACACGTCTAACAACATCTACGTTTGCCGATGACACAGCTATTCTTAGCCGTTCTAAATGCCCGATTCAAGCAACTGCGCAGCTAGCTCGTCATATGGTCGATGTTGAAAAATGGCTACCAGATTGGCGAATTAAAGTGAACGAACTAAAATGCAAACACGTTACGTTCACTCTGAACAGGCAAAACTGCCCGCCGATTACGTTAAACAACACTCTACTCCCACAAGCAAACGAAGTAACTTACCTAGGAGTACATCTCGACAGAAGACTCACATGGCGCCGGCACATTGAAGCCAAAAGAACACACCTAAAGCTAAAAGCCAGCAGCCTTCATTGGCCTATCAACGCCCGGTCACCTCTTAGCCTTGAATATAAAATCATGCTGTACAACTCGGTACTAAAACCTATATGGATGTACGGCTCCCAGTTATGGGGGAACGCCAACAATAGCAACATTGACATTGTTCAGAGAGTTCTGTCGAAGACCCTGAGAACAATCACCGGGGCACCGTGGTACGTTCGGAACGAAAACATACACCGCGACTTAAACATTCAACCAGTCAATGAAGTGATCGCAGAACAAAAGGTAAAGTACTTCACCAAGCATCGGTGCACAAGGTTGAGCAACCAATCACGCCTTCGTCGCAATGACCTACCCACCCAGCGACCGATCTGAGGGACGCGCAACCAGAATGCAGTCTTAGTATACTGTTAGTTAAATTTTAATGTTAAGATTCGTCAACTTATTGTTAGTCTCAAAATTAAGAGTAGATTCAATAAATAAAAGCAAAGCTATAATAAAAAAAAAGAAAAAAAAAAGGTGGTATTCCTTTATTGAAAGCTATTTACCCAAAATTATTTACAAGCCAGGAGCAACAAATGTTGTTGCGGACGCCTTATCAAGAATTCAAATAAATAACTTAACGGATAGTAATGAATCGGCCTCAGATCAAAATACTCAGCATTCAGCAGAGAGTAGTTTTGAGAATTTAATACAAGAAACCCGAAGACCCTTAAACCAGTTTAAGCAACAATTGCTAATAGCAACAGGGAGGTATACAATACTTGAGTCGATTAATGTATTCGGAAATACTAGACATGTAATAGAGTATGACACTCCAGAAAATTTAGTATCAATCTTAAGGGCATATATTCTACCCAATATAACAATAGGAGTTCACTGTACTCTACTCAAAAACCACTTAAGGACAATTTTATAAGCAAATTTTTATACACTAAGATATTTGTCCAGGATGTCGAGAACGCTGAAGACATTTCTCTTATTATCACAGAAACTCATTGTAGAGCTCACAGAGGGCTTGATGAAAATTATAAACAAATAACTAGACTCTATCATTGGCACAATTTATACAAAAAGCTTAAAGAGCTTATAAAGAATTGCACTATCTGCAATCAAAACAAATACAACAGACCCAGTACAGATTCCTATCGGTCAATCACCAATCTTGACATATTTTACGCCCAAAATCTAATATTCATTACTTGTATAAATTCGTATTCGAAATACTTAGTCGTAAAAGAAATCCCTAATAAACTAAATATAGAAAATCAAGTTTCAGAAATTTTACAAGAACTTCCATTAGCCAAATCTTTGATGATAGATAACGAAGCAAGTTTTTCTTCATTCCAATTAAAATATTATTCACAACAAAATGGGATATCTTTATTCTTTGCAGATCCTCGACATAGTACGTCTAACGGACAAATAGAAAGGGCACACTCTACCTTAACAGAAATTTGCTCGCTGCATTAAAGATTAACTTAATTTAATTGATTTTTCCAAAATTATGATTAGAGCAGCACAAAATTTAATTTAATTTAACAATTCATTCAATATCCAATCATCGACCTTTTGATATTTTATTTGAATAAAATCAAACACGATAATATTCCTAAATTATGGCAGCAAGCCCAAGAGAAAATGTTGCATTTTCACAATAAAGATAGACAAAATAAGAATTATCACGTAGGTGAAGTAATTTACGAAAAGAAACATAGGGAAAGAATCAAGCTTAATTCTAGATATAAAAAACAAGTAGTTAAGGAAAATCTCCCAAATAAAGTTATTATAAATAATAGAAACCGTAGGATTCATAAAGATAATATTAAATAACTTGTTTCAAATTACAGATAATGATTTCAATAATGTACTTATTATTGCTGGTAGCTACAACCAAATCCGAAATTACTCGAACCAAGATTTCCTTCTTTACAAGGATACCAAAGATGTTCTTATTTATGAATCATACGCAGATTTATTTCATATAACTAATAAAGGTCTTTATAGAGAAATAATTAATCTAGAAACAAAATTTCTAAAGAGTCACGACAACAAGAATTTTCTTTGGGAAATATCCCACGATTTAAAAATTGTCAGAATACTTATCTCTCAAATTATACCCAGTAGATCAAAAAGAGGCATTAATGAAATAGGCACCATTTGGAAATGGGTAGCGGGAACACCAGATCATGATGATTTCATAACAGTCCAAAATAAAATCGATGATTTAATACAAAATAATAACGGACAATTCGTTATTAATTCTAAAATATTTAAAGAGATAAAATCTTTATCTGTACAATTCAAAACAGCCTTTAAAGATCAAGAAATTCCACTTAGAAAATATCGTCTGCGCTTGCTTACTTACGATCTTATGAATTTAATGGACACAATTACACTTGCCAAAATGGATGTATTTAATACTAAAATTCTAAACAATGATGATATACTAGAAATTAATAAGCACGAAGATAGAGCTGTAGTTATAACAGACCTTTTCGATATATCTGAATTTAAAATCGCTTTACATCAAGATCTTATTATAATTTACATAAAATACCCTATTATTACCGATCGTTGTGTTTCACTAAATTACTAAATGGAGAAAAATCCTTTTGTAACAAAATCCGAGAAAAAAAAAATGAAAATGTAATCCAAGATGGAGCCATTTTGTAAATGGAATAAACACAGTTAATGACACTCATTTAAATGGGTAATATTTAATAACCATTAATGGCACCACTAAAATTAATTATATTTCCTACACGAATATAGACAATAAGATATTGGAATACATCACAGCTCGAAAATACACAGATTTTTTAGTATCCGAATATATTATATCTAACGATTCGGAACTCACATTCGATAATAATTCATCATTAACATACTCAAAACAAACTCAAATACCAGTTACGTTAATATTAATCATATTCGCAATTGTATATTTAACTATTATGATTATAATCAAATTCAGAAAATTTTTAATATTCAAACCATAGCAAATTGATACAGAAATTTAACCAGAAAATAAAATTTCCGATAATGAAATAAAAAATATACCCGGCAATGAAAATACCCTAGAAGAAAATATCATTGTCGAATTAACCCATCAATTACATTCAATATACCCATTAATTCCAATGAATCGGGACGATTCAATTTAAAATGGGGGGAGTTATATGACACATTATTTAGGGTCTCTTACCCAATTTATAAACAACTTTGAGCCGAGAGCCAATTTTCAAATAACTCTGACAGACCCGAGATAAATCCGCGGTCAGCTATTTCTGTCAACCAGGCCTCAGAATCATTCCCACCCAGATCAATTTCACGCAGCCCAAATCAAACGGATGCTGTAAGCATCCAGACCGCTAACGTAAACAAAAGATCCCCAAAGCGAGCCCCGAGTCCGCTAACGTAATCAAAAAGATCTTCAAAGCGGTCCCTAAACTCCGCTAATGTAAACAACAATTTCCGGCCAAGATTGGACTTCAAATTTAATTGACAAATTGCATCATCCTATTTTCCGACTCTCTTGAGATTCCGTTCTCTTTATCAATTTTTTGGGTATAAATTATCTTAGGCCGAGGTTTGATTATTAATCATTGAACTAGAGATCGTGAGTCCGTTTTTGAGATCCGAATCGAGCAGTAGTGTTAACTGAGTTAAAGTAAACGAGCAGTGAATTGACTAAGTTCGACCTATTGAAAAATTGTAATAGTGATTAAATGATTAGAAAAATAAAAATACATTTTTTTAATTAAATCACGAGAGAGAAACTTAATTTGCATATAAGTATTTAAAATTTAAAAATCAATTTAGCTAAACATAAAACTGATGTATTATAATCAGCCTATGTCCTATGTTCTAGCTACTAGAAATATCTTAGAAACATGTTCTCAGAAAACAATTACTGCAACGTTACTTGTATCCCTTTTCTTCTTACTTACTGAAATCTAAAAATTCTGAAAAACTAATCATGACACAATCGTCACATTTTATTACTTCTTTGAACACGTGCACTGATTTTAACAACTATAATTTATGGGTTTATGATTTCTGTGCCAGAATCCATACTGTCTAAAAGGGTGACGGGGAATCCTTATCACAGGAGACGACCGATAATGGGTTTCGGGGTGGGGGAAACCATGTTTTTATCACTAATGTGACAGCTTAATAGCCCATAAACCTGTGCCAGAAGCCGCGTTCTTAACCTACTGATGTCGGTTCCGAAGTTCTCCGGCGCGTGTGTCGATTGGCCAGGCTATTATGATGCCTAATCCACAACAACGCCAATCTGAGTAGTGTGCAGAAGTTGCACTTTCTCAAGGCGTCGCTGCCGAGGGACCGCGATAATGACATCCGTCAGATGCAGCTCACGGAAGGGAACTATTCGGTGGCTTGGGGATTGATGATCAAGAGGTACAACAATCCTCGCCTCGTTTTCGCCCACCACATGAATGCTATCTATGCGTTGCCTAGGCTACAGAAGGACAACACAGATTTAATACGGTCGATGTTAAGCACGGTCAATGTTTGTCTGGCTGCATTCCGCCGCGTTCAACCCTTGGAGGGGGAATCGCAGCACTGACTGGCACACTACGTAGCATCGAGGCTACCAAAGGAGACCCACAACGCTTGGGAGCACCATCAAGGAAGTTGTTCCACAGTTCCATCGTTCAGAGAGTTGGAGTCATTTCAAAACGATCGGCTGGCTGTAATGGATGCGATTGAGAACCGAGGCTCGTCGTTCGACTCCGCTGCTGGCCCAGGATCTTCAGATCCTACCAAACGAGTGCGAGTGCACAGGAGCACGCTAGGCGCCCTAGCGGCGCCTGTTACCACTGCGGCGGCGACCATGTCCTGCGTCGTTGTTTAACGTTTTTGGCCTTAGACTGCTACCAGAGGAAGGACATAGTAAGCAGGGCTAAATTATGCATCAATTGTCTAAGTAAGGCACATGCCCTTTCGCGCTGCACGAGTAATAAAGGCTGTCAAGTTTGTGGGCAGCGTCATCACACATTGTTGCATTTCCCTGTTTTGGCTCATAGCCAGTCGCCGAGCGGGGTGCCTCCGCATCATGTGGCGCCGACTCCTAGTGCAGACAGGGATAGCGTATCTCAACAGCGCAGGCAGCCAACGACAGACCACAATCCCGGCGCATCTTACGGATGATATTCAGCAACGTCATCGCTGTCATAAATGCCCTGGCCGACCAAGGATCGGAGGCAACCATTGTCTCGGAGCAAGTACAGTCCTTGCATCTGAAGCGATCTGGCACCCGAACATCTATTTCTGGGATAGGTCTTGAGGGGGGGGGAGGTCTTGAAATCCGTAGTAATGTTAACCGTGACTTTTCAGTAGACGTTGATTATGCGTATGTCCTCAATTCTTGGGAGCATGATCTTCTGCGAGCCAGCCGGCAAAATGTAGCTCCTGATGTCGGGGAGCACTTTTCCACGGTGTGCATCTCACCGTCGCATTCGGCAATGACGTTGTAAAATTTTAACGGACGATACACACACCACACACCTTCTAGGTCTGCATGATCTAGGATTCTGGGGCTAACAACATTAACCTTGGCAAGTGCCACTGCTAGCATCAAACCCTGCATCTCGAAAAGGTGCCCAGTATCAATTTGGGATTTTTTTGCTGACCTCAGAAGTTGGTTGTCAGTAGCGGAAATTTTATTGATTTGAATTTGTACTTTAATGTTACCTGCCTATTGTTTGCATTTATTAATTGGAATTCTTAAATTTTTTCAAAGTCCTCTGCGTCCGGCGTTCCTGCCACTACCTCTAACGCGGTCCCTAAGAAGTCTAAGCTTCTTGCTACCCTATGATGGATGCTCAACGAGTCGAGCAGGTCGCGTAGGTGGCGACATCAACAACTAGGAGTTTCTGCACTGATGGAACATGTCGGTCATCCCATTAGTTTCTTCGATGACGCGCCTATATTATATACGAGTGTTCAAAAGTAGGACCTTCAAATTTCCGAATTTCAAATTTTCGATTATCGATTTTTTGTTTTGTTATATTGGTACACTCTTCCCTAACATCTGTACCAAGTTTCAATGGAACATCCTCTTTGTTTGGTTGTGAGAGGCGTAAAGTTACAAGTTATTTTGCGAGCTCGGCGATTTTTCTATCGAAAAATATGGATCAAAGGATTTGGATTTTTGGCCAAAAACAACACCACAATAATGCCTCAGCCACCATATTCACCGGATTTGGCCCCATGTGACTTTTCTTGTTCCCAAAACGAAGATAATCGAAAAATTTGAAAAATTTGAAATTTGAAAAGTCACCTTACTTTTTGAACACAACTCGTATAACTTCTAAAAGGTTTCGATAATCGAAAAATTTGAAATTCGCGAAATTTGAAGAGTCACCTTACTTTTTGAACACACCTCGTATATGTTTTATAAATGCGAATTCCTACCACATCAGGATTCGGCCATCAACGATGAGAATGTATTTGGCTTTGGAATAGTCCGTGACACGTGCCGATGATGAGGCCAAAACGAAAATCAGGGATATGGTTAAAAACCTGTAATTTGGATCTGTTGTGAATTTTGTTGAAATTGGGTAGCCCACCACCAAAGCATGATTAAAATAATAAAGGAAGCAAAGCTTATGCCAAGTGGCTGGGAAAAAAGATAATAAAAAATGAAAGATTATCAGGCGAGCGATAATATAGTCACGCTCGGCCTACCTAAGGTTGGCTTTGTGGACCGCCCTCCCCTTATTGAGGACTGTGGTCCCATGTCCGCTTCAACGGTTTTCTCTTCACATAACGGTGAGAGTTTGTTGCCTAGGCGTCTCTTGGACTTCCCCAGGACTTCTTCACCAACCTCGAATACTCTATTTTGGCGGGAAGCGTTTTCCCTGTCCGGAAGTTTGTCTTGGGCGAGTTTTATATTATCCTGTATTTCGTATTGTGGCTCATTTGATTTGATCTGAACCACGTCAGCCGGCCTGTTGTCGATGACCGAATGGATAGACTTGTTATATCTGGCCGTAGCCAGATTCAATAAATAAAAGCAAAGCTATAATAAAAAAAAAAGAAAAAAAAAAAGGTGGTATTCCTTTATTGAAAGCTATTTACCCAAAATTATTTACAAGCCAGGAGCAACAAATGTTGTTGCGGACGCCTTATCAAGAATTCAAATAAATAACTTAACGGAAAGTAATGAATCGGCCTCAGATCAAAATACTCAGCATTCAGCAGAGAGTAGTTTTGAGAATTTAATACAAGAAACCCGAAGACCCTTAAACCAGTTTAAGCAACAATTGCTAATAGCAACAGGGAGGTATACAATACTTGAGTCGATTAATGTATTCGGAAATACTAGACATGTAATAGAGTATGACACTCCAGAAAATTTAGTATCAATCTTAAGGGAATATATTCTACCCAATATAACAATAGGAGTTCACTGTACTCTAGAAGATTTTTACAGAATTCAAAAACCACTTAAGGACAATTTTATAAACAAATTTTTATACACTAAGATATTTGTCCAGGATGTCGAGAACGCTGAAAGAAAGAAGAAAGAAAGAAATCCCTAATAAACTAATTTTACAAGAACTTCCATTAGCCAAATCTTTGATGATAGATAACGAACCAAGTTTTTCTTCATTCCAATTAAAATATTTTTCACAACAAAATGGGATATCTTTATTCTTTGCAGATCCTCGACATAGTACGTCTAACGGACAAATAGAAAGGGCACACTCTACCTTAACAGAAATTTGCTCGCTGCATTAAAGATTAACTTAATTTAATTAGAGCAGCACAAAAATACAATTTAACAATTCATTCAATATCCAATCATCGACCTTTTGATATTTTATTTAATAAAATCAAACACGATAATATTCCTAAATTATGGCAGCAAGCCCAAGAGAAAATGTTGCATTTTCACAATAAAGATAGACAAAATAAGAATTATCACGTAGGTGAAGTAATTTACGAAAAGAAACATAGGGAAAGAATCAAGCTTAATTCTAGATATAAAAAACAAGTAGTTAAGGAAAATCTCCCAAATAAAGTTATTATAAATAATAGAAACCGTAGGATTCATAAAGATAATATTAAATAACTTGTTTCAAATTACAGATAATGATTTCAGTAATGTACTTATTATTGCTGGTAGCTACAACCAAATCCGAAATTATGGATTACACGAACCATGATTTCCTTCTTTACAAGGATACCAAAGATGTTCTTATTTATGAATCATACGCAGATTTATTTCATATAACTAATATAAGTCTTTATAGAGAAATTGTCAGAATACTTATCTCTCAAATTATACCCAGTAGATCAAAAAGAGGCATTAATGAAATAGGCACCATTTGGAAATGGATAGCGGGAACACCAGATCATGATGATTTCATAACAGTCCAAAATAAAATCGATGATTTAATACAAAATAATAACGGACAATTCGTTATTAATTCTAAAATATTTAAAGAGATAAAATCTTTATCTGTACAATTCAAAACAGCCTTTAAAGATCAAGAAATTCCACTTAGAAAATATTGTCTGCGCTTGCTTACTTACGATCTTATGAATTTAATGGACACAATTACACTTGCCAAAATTGATGTATTTAATACTAAAATTCTAAACAATGATGATATACTAGAAATTTATAAGCACGAAGATAGAGCTGTAGTTATAACAGACCTTTTAGATATATCTGAATTTAAAATCGCTTTACATCAAGATCTTATTATAATTTACATAAAAGACCCTATTATTACCGATCGTTGTGTTTCACTAAATTACTAAATGGAGAAAAATCCTTTGTAACAAAATCCGAGAAAAAAAAATGAAAATGTAATCCAAGATGGAGCCATTTTGTAAATGGAATAAATACAGTTAATGACACTCATTTAAATGGGTAATATTTAATAACCATTAATGGCACCACTAAAATTAATTATATTTCCTACACGAATATAGACAATAAGATATTGGAATACATCACAGCTCGAAAATATACAGATTTTTTAGTATCCGAATATATTATATCTAACGATTCGGAACTCACATTCGATAATAATAAATACATATACTCAAAAACAAACTCAAATACCAGTTACGTTAATATTAATCATATTCGCAATTGTATATTTAACTATTATGATTATAATCAAATTCAGAAAATTTTTAATATTCAAACCATAGCAAATTCATACAGAAATTTAACCAGAAAATAAAATTTCCGATAATGAAATAAAAAATATACCCGGCAATGAAAATACCCTAGAAGAAAATATCATTGTCGAATTAACCCATCAATTACATTCAATATACCCATTAATTCCAATGAATCGGGACGATTCAATTTAAAATGGGGGGAGTTATATGACACATTATTTAGGGTCTCTTACCCAATTTATAAACAACTTTGAGCCGAGAGCCAATTTTCAAATAACTCTGACAGACCCGAGATAAATCCGCGGTCAGCTATTTCTGTCAACCAGGCCTCAGAATCATTCCCACCCAGATCAATTTCACGCAGCCCAAATCAAACGGATGCTGTAAGCATCCAGACCGCTAACGTAAACAAAAGATCCCCAAAGCGAGCCCCGAGTCCGCTAACGTAATCAAAAAGATCCCCAAAGCGGTCCCTAAACTCCGCTAATGTAAACAACAATTTCCGGCCAAGATTGGACTTCAAATTTAATTGACAAATTGCATCATCCTATTTTCCGACTCTCTTGAGATTCCGTTCTCTTTATCAATTTTTTGGGTATAAATTATCTTAGGCCGAGGTTTGATTATTAATCATTGAACTAGAGATCGTGAGTCCGTTTTTGAGATCCGAATCGAGCAGTAGTGTTAACTGAGTTAAAGTAAACGAGCAGTGAATTGACTAAGTTCGACCTATTGAAAAATTGTAATAGTGATTAAATGATTAGAAAAATAAAAATACATTTTTTAATTAAATCACGAGAGAGAAACTTAATTTGCATATAAGTATTTAAAATTTAAAAATCAATTTAGCTAAACATAAAACTGATGTATTATAATCAGCCTATGTCCTATGTTCTAGCTACTAGAAATATCTTAGAAACATGTTCTCAGAAAACAATTACTGCAACGTTACTTGTATCCCTTTTCTTCTTACTTACTGAAATCTAAAAATTCTGAAAAACTAATCATGACACAATCGTCACATTTTATTACTTCTTTGAACACGTGCACTGATTTTAACAACTATAATTTATGGGTTTATGATTTCTGTGCCAGAATCCATACTGTCTAAAAGGGTGACGGGGAATCCTTATCACAGGAGACGACCGATAATGGGTTTCGGGGTGGGGGAAACCATGTTTTTATCACTAATGTGACAGCTTAATAGCCCATAAACCTGTGCCAGAAGCCGCGTTCTTAACCTACTGATGTCGGTTCCGAAGTTCTCCGGCGCGTGTGTCGATTGGCCAGGCTATTATGATGCCTAATCCACAACAACGCCAATCTGAGTAGTGTGCAGAAGTTGCACTTTCTCAAGGCGTCGCTGCCGAGGGACCGCGATAATGACACCCGTCAGATGCAGCTCACGGAAGGGAACTATTCGGTGGCTTGGGGATTGATGATCAAGAGGTACAACAATCCTCGCCTCGTTTTCGCCCACCACATGAATGCCATCTATGCGTTGCCTAGGCTACAGAAGGACAACACAGATTTAATACGGTCGATGTTAAGCACGGTCAATGTTTGTCTGGCTGCATTCCGCCGCGTTCAACCCTTGGACAGGGAATCGCAGCACTGACTGGCACACTACGTAGCATCGAGGCTACCAAAGGAGACCCACAACGCTTGGGAGCACCATCAAGGAAGTTGTTCCACAGTTCCATCGTTCAGAGAGTTGGAGTCATTTCAAAACGATCGGCTGGCTGTAATGGATGCGATTGAGAACCGAGGCTCGTCGTTCGACTCCGCTGCTGGCCCAGGATCTTCAGATCCTACCAAACGAGTGCGAGTGCACAGGAGCACGCTAGGCGCCCTAGCGGCGCCTGTTACCACTGCGGCGGCGACCATGTCCTGCGTCGTTGTTTAACGTTTTTGGCCTTAGACTGCTACCAGAGGAAGGACATAGTAAGCAGGGCTAAATTATGCATCAATTGTCTAAGTAAGGCACATGCCCTTTCGCGCTGCACGAGTAATAAAGGCTGTCAAGTTTGTGGGCAGCGTCATCACACATTGTTGCATTTCCCTGTTTTGGCTCATAGCCAGTCGCCGAGCGGGGGTGCCTCCGCATCATGTGGCGCCGACTCCTAGTGCAGACAGGGATAGCGTATCTCAACAGCGCAGGCAGCCAACGACAGACCACAATCCCGGCGCATCTTACGGATGATATTCAGCAACGTCATCGCTGTCATAAATGCCCTGGCCGACCAAGGATCGGAGGCAACCATTGTCTCGGAGCAAGTACAGTCCTTGCATCTGAAGCGATCTGGCACCCGAACATCTATTTCTGGGATAGGTCTTGAGGGGGGGAGGTCTTGAAATCCGTAGTAATGTTAACCGTGACTTTTCAGTAGGCGTTGATTACGCGTATGTCCTCAATTCTTGGGAGCATGATCTTCTGCGAGCCAGCCGGCAAAATGTAGCTCCTGATGTCGGGGAGCACTTTTCCACGGTGTGCATCTCACCGTCGCATTCGGCAATGACGTTGTAAAATTTTAACGGACGATACACACACCACACACCTTCTAGGTCTGCATGATCTAGGATTCTGGGGCTAACAACATAAACCTTGGCAAGTGCCACTGCTAGCATCAAACCCTGCATCTCGAAAAGGTGCCCAGTATCAATTTGGGATTTTTTTGCTGATCTCAGAAGTTGGTTGTCAGTAGCGAAAATTTTATTGATTTGAATTTGTACTTTAATGTTACCTGCCTATTGTTTGCATTTATTAATTGGAATTCTTAAATTTTTTCAAAGTCCTCTGCGTCCGGCGTTCCTGCCACTACCTCTAACGCGGTCCCTAAGAAGTCTAAGCTTCTTGCTACCCTATGATGGATGCTCAACGAGTCGAGCAGGTCGCGTAGGTGGGCGACATCAACAACTAGGAGTTTCTGCATGGGAGACTGAGGGAACATGTCGGTCATCCCATTAGTTTCTTCGATGACGCGCCTATATTATATATATGTTTTATAAATGCGAATTCCTACCACATCAGGATTCGGCCATCAACGATGAGAATGTATTTGGCTTTGGAATAGTCCGTGACACGTGCCGATGATGAGGCCAAAACGAAAATCAGGGATATGGTTAAAAACCTGTAATTTGGATCTGTTGTGAATTTTGTTGAAATTGGGTAGCCCACCACCAAAGCATGATTAAAATAATAAAGGAAGCAAAGCTTATGCCAAGTGGCTAGGAAAAAAGATAATAAAAAATGAAAGATTATCAGGCGAGCGATAATATAGTCACGCTCGGCCTACCTAAGGTTGTCTTTGTGGACCGCCCTCCCCTTATTGAGGACTGTGGTCCCATGTCCGCTTCAACGGTTTTCTCTTCACATAACGGTGAGAGTTTGTTGCCTAGGCGTCTTTTGGACTTCCCCAGGACTTCTTCACCAACCTCGAATACTCTATTTTGGCGGGAAGCGTTTTCCCTGTCCGGAAGTTTGTATTGGGCGAGTTTTATATTATCCTGTATTTCGTATTGTGGCTCATTTGATTTGATCTGACCCACGTCAGCCGGCCTGTTTTCGATGACCGAATGGATAGACTGTGGAATCGCTCCACTTGTCCGTTGGAGACACTGAGTAGGGGCGGAGCACTTGAGATGCTAACGCTGAAGTGGTTTTCCAGCATGGTCACGATGGTGTGCGAGTTCAACGATGGTTCGTTGTCGCAATATATGATCTCGGCCTTGGGGAAAATATTCATCAGCCGTAGTAGCGCTGGTTTAAGATCCTCTATAGTTCTAGAGGGAATTGGTTGGACAACGGCAAATTTCGAGAATTTGTCGATGCATGTAAGGAAATACTCATATAGATAATTGGCATAGGGTAGCGATCCGGTATTGTCCTCTCGTTTAACTTTCGAAAATCTAATACTAGCCGCATTTTGCGGTTGCCAGATTCGTCGATGCCCTTTTTGTCTACTACCCATATTGGGTTATTGTAGGGGATCTCGACTTCTGGATTATGCCGTTTTTTAGTAGGTCTTGAATTTCGCCATTGGGTACGGATAGGGTCTGGCATAAATGGGCTCCTCATCAACTGTCCTGATGGTGGCTACCACTGACGTGTTGTAAGGTAACCCCCCCCTGGGTTCGCGAAGGCGCTTTCCTGTCGCTTAGCATTTTTGAAAATGCTTTTCTGACTAAAGGTGGTGCGCTGGTGCAGTCCACCTCAGTGAACCTTACGTTGGGGCATGATTGGAATAATTGGCTCCATCTCGGAGCCCCATTTGAGGTGGCCGGAAGCTAGGTCAGGTGTTGCTCCTGCTTGTCCCCCTGGCTTTTGACAAATGAAGCCACGAAGGAGTACCTTTCGTGGTTAGATTCCACTTCTTGTACCAAAGCGATAGCTGAAGGCATATCTTTCGGCTTTGCAGAAAAAAGGACATCCATGAGGCTGCGCTTAAGCCCCGAGATAAATACTCGGAGTACGTCATCCTGGAATTTGTCACACAAGACCTTTGCCGCCGAGGCTTCGTACGACATAGTGGCCTTGTTGGTAAGCAAGGTGAGCTTTTTATCGACCTCGTCATAGTATTGTAGGAGGGTCATACTTCCCTGCCTAAGAGTACCCATTTCCTGCTCGATAACGTGAATCTGACGCTTATCACTGTACGTAAAATCTAGTCGATTTACAGGCACAGGCACGAGGATAGCACGGCACCGGCAAGGCCTCTTATTTTACTCCTAATAATGATGACCGTCTGGAATTTCATAAAAATGTAATATGCGGCTACTGCCGCTTGTCGCCAGGAGACGTACGCTTCCTGTGCTCTCGTAAATTCGGGCAGGCACTTGACGGCGTCTAGGGGCTCGTTACATTTGACGACGTACCTAATTTCTATAGGTTCATATGCTTTGATTTGGGAAGCTTCCGCTTGGGCGGGAGCGATTTCTGCCGCTTTAGTTATGTGTGCGGGCTCGTCAAATTGCACTATTGAAGTGTCAAGTAGCGGTAACGTGAGGGGTGCGCGGGAACTGACCCTCCGCTTATGACAAACAAAGAAAAATAAAAGCAGCAAAGTGCCACACACTGCATGTGAGGTCGTATCGTATTTCTGAAAACGGAGTGGGGAAACAAAAAGGAAAAGAAAAATAAATAACCAAAACTGCGCGGCTAATACCAAAAATTCTTGTGTAACAAAAGAGACATAGACAAGCTGAATTAAATACACGCAATTATATAAATTATTTCTGATCGAAATTTAAATTTTTTGTCAGCGATTTTTTCGTCCTGGTTAAGAATTTTTATTCCGCACTTTTTTTTGTTATATAGTAATATTTATTTATTTATTCACACAAAAAAGAAATGCAAACAATATTGGGAAGTAATTAGTTTATAAAACTGGTTTATAAATTTTATAATAAGATAAGAAATGTCAACCCTAAACCGTCAGCCACTTATTAAAGCCCGAAATGCAGTGCAACGAACCCCTTGATATGGTCAAGTCGGTTATAAAATTTGACGGTAGGCAGGAAAATGATATCTCCTGGAGTTAAGCCGCCACCGCGTCCTATTAAGTATTTGATCCATACGACGGTAGTAGTCGACACTACCAAGCCGTCGGTATATTAAAAAATAAAAAAAGAAGACCAGCAGCTGAAGTGTTATCTTCCTTTATTACAGTATTTAATTTTTATGCCATACTGGCACGTTGACAAAACTTCGCGTTATCAAAAAAGAATTACGTTTGTCAAGACAGGGAGAGCTACCACTGCCTAAATACTATGACGAAATAGAACGGAAGCTAACGCTTTTGAGAAACAAAACAATTATGACAAACGACGGAACCACAGCTGCCATCTTAAATGAGCAGCACAGAAATGACGTTTTTCATGCGTTCATATCTAAAACAACCTTAAAATAGCCGTTTTTCCCGCACAACCGCGGGACTTGCTATCAGCATTAGCATTAGCACAAGAAGCTGAATCAAGTAACGAAAGAAGCATTTTTGCGACCACTTTCGCCCGACGCAATGAGGAAAAAGCGTACAAGCCGAACAACCAGCGATTGGAAAAACTCCCAGACCCATTACGAACATTCAGCAGCAATTAAAAAAACTTCTCACTTCGTTAAGACTCAAGAAGGACACAAACTCAGGAATTTATCATTGTCAACCAGCACCAGAGCCAACGGAGGTCGACCCCTCTTCTAGAAGGATATTTAGTCAGCCCACAACATGGCAAATAGGGCAGTCAACTAAGCAACAAAAAATAAACTTCATGCTAGAGGAAAAATCTGACTACGAAGAATATGACATCGATACTCAAGCCTTTGCCACTGAAATAGAAGACGATCTTAATGAGGAATATTCGTGTAATTTTTTTTAGAATAAAATCCCTGCTCCCCTACATTTCACGTACGGTTGCAGAAAAAGAAACAAAATTACTTTTAGACACAGGCACGTCAAAAATTTATATTACTCCAATTCCGGGGATCAAAGCCATTGTGGCAGCGGAGAAACCCTTTACGGAAAAGTCAATCCCTGGCTTTATCAAAATAAATAAAAAATGTTGTGTTTCGGTGTTTAACATAAAAACACCCTTTTTATCTAGTTAACCTTAAAGACTTCGATGGTAATATCGGCCTCGACTTGCTTAAACAAGCGAATGCAAAACTCGATTTTACCGAAAATGTTCCTCACACAAGCAACGGAGACGAAAAGATCCAATTCATTAGGGCAGAAAACGTCAACTTTATTAAAATCAATAACGAAGATGTTCCCGTGGCAATTAAAGCCACCTTCGATAAAATGATTGTTAAAAATCATAAAGCCTTCGCTGATCCAGACGAAGCACTTCCATTAAATATTAATACTATAGCCACAATAAAAATTGATGAGGATCCGGTGTACTCCAAGTCGTATACATGGGTGTAACCGAATTCGTCAATGCAGAAGTTAAACAACTTAAGGCGATAAGGCCATCCAGGTCCCCATATACCAACCCAACCACAATGGGGTTAAGAAGTAGCGATTAGTTATCGACTTCAGAAAATTAAATCAGAAAACAGTAGATGATAGATATCGAATATGGGCGAGTCACAGTATTATATTACACTCGACCTCAAATCAGGCTTCCACCAGATAGAGCTGGCAGAAAAGGACGGGGAAAAACAGCTTTTTCCATAAATAATGTAGAATGCCATTTGGACTTAAAAAAGCTCCCAAGCATCTTCCAAAGGGCTGTAGATGACGTCCTAAGAGAAAGAATCTCTAAGATATGCTACGTTTATGCAGACGACGTTATAAATCTCTCAAAACAAAAGGGGACAACGTCAAGGACGCGGACTGGCTTTTAACCAAGCTCTTAGAAGCAGGTATGAGAGTATCCCAAAAGAGAAAATGAGCGTCGAGTACTTGGGCTTCTTAGTGTTAAAAGGGGGTCTTCAAACTTCATCTGAAAAGGTAAAGGCTATTAAGAAAGTTCCCCCACCAAAAACACTTTTCGACCTCAGAACTTTTCTAGGGTTAGCAAACTACTACAGGTGCTTCATAAAAAACTTCGCGACTATCGCAAGACCCCAAACAAGCATCCTAAAGGAAGAAAATGGGAAAGTTAGTAAATATCAAGAAAGATTGATATCCACATGACCAACTGACAGACTGAGGAATATCTTGGCATCAGAGAACGTTTTGCTCTCTTATCCAGACTTTAAGAGGCCGTTCAATTTTACTTCGGACATATCAGGCTTCGAACTAGGGGCTATATTATCTCAAGATGGCCGCCCAATCACAGTGATATCACGCGACCTACGGGACAGCGAAAAAAATTACGCAGCCAATAAGCGAGAGCTCCTTGCCATTGTGTGGGCAATTAAAAACTTCCGGAATTATTTAAACGCAGCAAAAGGGTTTCAGATCTTTACTAATCATCAACCACTAACCTTTGCCGTCTCAGAAAAAAATCCCAATGCAAAGCTGAAGCGTTGGAAAGGGATTATTGACGATCATGGTTCAAAACTGGTTTATAAACCATGAAAAGAAAATTGCCAACACATTATTACCTTAGAAGACGTACAGGAATCGGAAGTAGCCACCATTCATAGCGAAAAGGCCTTGACATACACCATCGATACAATCCACAGCCTAGTAAACTGCTTCCGAAACCAAATAATAATCAAAGACGAAGGATACATTCATCTTGTTTAAGAGCAAGGTGAGGCACATAATCAGAACCCCCAACGGAGAAAATCTAATGGAAACACTACAAGATGTTGTAAACGCGGAGGTAATAAATGCAATACATTGCTCCCTTCCAACCTTACCGTATATCCAGCACCAACTAGTAGAGTCCTTCCCTAGCACTTCTTTCAAGCACACGAAATACTTACGAATACTAGCATCAAGGGCCATAGTATATTTAAAAGCACCTTTATTACATATAATAAATTTCTTTCCGAAAACCAAAACAATCTACTGCGATAATGAAAGATCACTAAATTCCAAGACTATTAAAACAATTTTGGTAAATCATTTCAATATCACCATTTCCAACGCTCTACCTCTACACAGCACATCAAATGGCCAAGTAGAGAGGTTTCATAGTACTCTGGTTGAAATATCCAGATGCCTGAAACTTCGATGCAAATTGAACGATACCATAGAACTAATCCTCTTCGCAACCAAAAAATACAATAACTCAACCTACTCAGTAATTATCAAAAAAAGCACAGAAATAGTTCACACAAAGCCCATGGAATTCGATAGAGAAATTAGTAAGAAAATTCAACAGGCACAGGATAAGACGTTTGACCAGGTAAACAAGAATAGGACATATACGGACTATCGGGTAGGCGAAAAAATTTTTCTAAAAGTGAGTAAAAGGCTAGGTAACAAGCTCTCACCACTATATACGGAGGAAACTATTGAAGCAGAGCTGGGGACAACGGTCTTAATTAGAGGGAGGGTGGTCCACAAAGACAATATACGCTAACCATCCTTCTGTGGGTTCCCACCCTTTTTTATACCTTTTTATATTTTTTGTATTCATCTATATTTTTCTAGGTTAGGAAAATACATTATAATCTGGGCATTAATGGCTGTTAGGACGGACCCGACGGTGAAACTAAATGACTACACGAACGCTGACTATATCCCCATAGAGGACGGTGACATTGTGATCTTGGAATCTTTCGGATACATACAACATGCAACGAACATGACGACCTACGAGGACTTCGCTGACCAGAGGAAAGCACTAACGCGAACATTTACCGACGACCACAGACTACCGGTTATAGCGACGGACATCAGACACATTCGCAAGTTGGTAGCCATCCTAAAAATCCATCATAGGGCCGCTAGGATTATAAACTTAATTGGGACAGTCTTAATAGTTGTTGCAGGTACACCCGACTTTAATGATTGGGAACAAGTAAAATTCAACCAAGAGCAATTAATGGAAGCAGATAAAGGACAAACAGAATTAAATATTAAATTCCAAGAACGTTTGAATAAGCTTTCGAGCGCTATGAACCAAATTCAAAAATTCGAGACAAATAAAGAAACACACTTTTACACACTTTTAGAAATCATTTTGGGTAAAAATAGAATCGTCATCACAGATTTAGAAAACATTCTAATTGGATTAGCCCAAAATTAAAAATTGTAAGTCCGGCAATTCTAAATATCTCCGAAATTGGCGAATTTAAAGACAAACAGCCTATTAACATTAGTTTAATAGAAATGTTAGAGGTATCTAGGATAAGTGTTTTTCAAAATTCCTATATCATTCATTTTCTTATTAAATTCCCTAATTCTAAGCTTGTTTGTAAGAAGATAACACTGTATCCGGTCCAGCACCACAACAAGATCCTAGACTTCGAAAACGGAAACCTAGTCGCTGAGTACCCGTGACGAAACCTCAACATCGGGTATTGCAAGACGACGGTCGGCGCCACCTTCTGCAGGGAGCTTCAAAACGACACTTGTGCTCAGCAATTAGTTTCTGGAGTTCTTGCGCACTGTTCTAGGTTCCCTGGTCACCTGGATATAATGTAATAAATGTAGGGCCATATTGTCTGGCGACCACGACAGGACTGTCATGGTCGCCAAGTAATTATTCCGGTGACAAAACGTCGTGTTCCGTTTGACTATATTTTATTGAATGTCTTGATATGAATATATTCTTGAAAGCTAAGAGTTCGCGCTGCGCTGCCTACAAGAACATCAGCAGAGCGGCAGCAGCGGCTATGTATATAAACATATTTTATGCTCACACATAAGGCGAGAGCGCGAGAGAGATCCGTATCCATATGTTATATATATATGCGTTGTCAAGCTATGAGAAAGTGCTGACACTTGCACTTCCCATCTAACGAGCTCTGTGGCGCGTTTTGACCGATCGTATTTCTGTCGGCCAATTTGTGTTTACGCAAAGCACAGTAGCAAAATGTTGGCATTGGTACAGTGTGTATTCGATACGATAATATGTGTATACTACAGTAATAACTGTGGTAGACCACGGCACCCTCATAGTAAACGAGGGCATAACCGATGACCAAGGTCGAGACTAAAAGATATCTGGGACGTTTCTGGTAACCTATTCAGACAGAATAAGCCTCGTAGGCCAGCAGGGAGATTCGATGAAAAAACCCGCTGTGTCGGCCATGACCATGCTCAACATCACGTCCCACCAAACTCGGCTGAGTCTTCCGTTTCAGAATGAGCTGAGTCCGAGAAACCTCCACCACAATGGGTACCTTAGGGAAGAACTTTCATTGGGTTCCTTCGTCAGCTGCTGTCTCGACCTGCTCGGCTTCCTCCTGCTGTGCTCCACCATTTGGCAAAGCTACCGCTATCTAAATATCAAATCCAACGCCAAATCAGGAATTAATAATGACTGTCAGGTCCCCGGGACGGCGACCACTTGAAAGAAGGAGAAGTTAACACACCCCGTTCCCGAATTGGGAAACTGTCGAGTTGCGGGAAACACCCGGTGGCCAACACGCGGAATAGGGAAACCGCCGAATTCGCACTCCGGGGACAATCACCCGGAGCCCGGCCAAAAGTGGCCAACACGCGTAATAAGGAAACCGCCAACTCCGCACTCTGGGGGCAATCACCCAGAGCCCGGCCAGAAGCGACCAACACGCGTATCAAAGAAACTGCCGACTCTGCACTCTGGCGGCAATCGTGAAAGTGAAAGTAATAGTACAAAGGTCGGTCTAAACTAACTTATATATAGATGTAGTCTATAAAGACTTACATGGACAGTGATGTCGCCATCAGTTAGTAAACACGCCTTTTTGACAAAAGTTTGTCCATTTTCAGTATGAGAATGAATGCTTTAAAATTGTGTAAAAGACTAAAGGGTATCTTATAGTAGGGGCCCTCGAGTATATAATTTCTTCTTGTTCTTCTTCTAGTTCATATGTATTGCTGTTTGAATCAGAAAATATTTGCTCAGACGATTCTGTTATTAACACAATGTATGGTTAAATTGTTTAATTTTTTTTTGTCTATGTCAATGCTTAAAACTATTTCTTTACCAGATTATGTCGAGTTAATTTCTGGTAATTTGTCCTCTTCTTCTCTTATTTTAATTTAGAGGGTCTGTTTTCTGTTGTGTCTTCTGTTTTTTCTATTTCCATTATTGAAAGAGAATTTCATACCGAGGGTATTATTATGTTAAACCAAACTTGTATATGATTGATATAATAATATACGTACGTCATTTAAGAAAGAAACTAATATAATGGCATGTTTTTTTATCGTATTTTTTTGTATTGGCATTTTTTGTGGAAGGCATTTATACGATTTACCAAAACTTTTTTTTTATTCTTTAGTGGTGTTTTTTGGCATTTCATACTGCTTTCATCACTATTGCATTACCAAGTAACGGATGTTTATCTACTTCTGAAAAAATTGTACAATTCGGTACAATAGTGACAACAATGCCTTCTTCTGTTCCAGTGCAATGGATAAACGGTAAAAATTGAAGATTATATCTTTCAATGTATTCGTTTTCTAATTCAACAATTGATATTGTATAGTTGCGCAATTGAAGAATGGCTTGCACTCGCTCAGAGACATTGTGGTTCTTTCTTAAGGTTTCCCTGATCGCCCTATTTCTTGGCATTATTGTTAAAAAAATATCTTTATATACTTTCCTTAATTTTTGGTTCTCTTTACTTAGTTTTTTTCAAAAAAAAATTAAAAGACTTTTATTTTTATACTTATTTATATTATTAGCTGGACTCACGTAACGTCTTTTTATTATTTTATTATGTTTAATAAATAGATTGAAAACAAATTGTAAGGCGTTACAGTAAGAATAAGCAATAAGATCCAGAAAAAAAAGATGATATCCTTCACTAAGTGATCTGATGCCCCTGAATCTAGTATAAAACTAACTGCAGTTTCTACCATCTGAGTCTGTCTCCCTCTTCAAGCTATTTTCACACTAAACACTATATAGTAGTTGTCGCGGAACGCATGAGGTGGTCTCATAAGTATCGATAGTCAGTCAGTCAGTTTGAATTGTATTCGCGGTTTACACCTTGTTTATATCTGGTCCCAGATACTCCGATCAGCGACCGCATAGAAAGAGGGAGGGGATAATGCAGAATAAAACATCCATATACACACTTTGTCTAGTGTTGGTGACGCTACAAGATCTGGTATTTCTTGTTTCGGTGAAGTGCCAAGTGTTAGAGGCAACTCCCGGGACTTAGATCGGCGTCATTTCATTTATTCCTATGCTTTGAGTTAAAACTCTAACGGCATTCGCCCAGACGGAGCCCCAAACTTAATCAATCTGAGGCTACCGCAGCTACGAGAACCACACCTGCAGCACCGGCCGGCTTGTCGAATGCAGATGGTGGACGGTAGCGGTCACGGACTCCAAAGGAAAGTGTAGTTAAGCGCACCATGAGTACTGCTCAGGCGGAACCTCCAGTACAGGCTATGAACCCCACGAGTATACAGATTGCGACGTGCATGGAAAGGATCGCAAGTCTAAAGAAAGAGCTCCTACAGGCAAGGGTAAATGAAGGACAGGTGATGGTCTCCAGGAATCCCATTAGTATCGGGTCGAGCGGCGTCGGTGTGAGCGGTGCGGCGAATACACCGCTAGGACAGGCGCCATGTGAAAGCGTTAAAGCTTCTATTGAGTGAAAATCTGCAAACGGGACTACCAGAGTTATTGACGCCATCTTACGATGGACAGTTGCCGGCACAATTCAGTGGAAGCTTGCCGCCATATTTGGGCGGTACAACCGTAAGCTACTCTATGCCATGTTGTGTCACAACCACGGTGCACCCAGAAAAAGGCACGCACCACGGGAGCTACAACACGAAAAGGCAGTGGCGACTGTCCAGAAAGAGGGACCGCTTCTGGAAGCGACGGGTGCACGAGTATTTACCTACTCTTGTGCGCAGGGAGAAATGGTGCGAGCACGTCGAGCCCCTGCGTCGAGGAAACTTGGTGTTCATCTGCGATCCGGACATACCACGACGAGAGTGAAAACGGGGAATCGTGGAGGAGGTGTTCACTGGAGTAGATGGAGTACCCAGATGAGCGGCGGTATGGACTGACGATCGAGCAAGACTGATTCGTCCCGCTTCGAAGCTAGATGGGTGTCGTAAATGCAGCTGCTTAACGGGGTGGGGATGTCGCGGAACGGATAAGGTAGTCTAATAAGTATTGATAGTCAGTCAGTCAGCTTGAATTGTATTCGCGGGTTAGACTTTGTTTATATCTGGACACACTGATTGTGGTTCAAGGCTACGTTAAGCTCAGCGATATCATGGACAGAGGGTGGAGATACTGCAGTAGATCAAATATATAATATAATATATTAAGTTGAGGTTATTTCTAAGTTATATTTCCCCAACAGAATAAAACATCCAGGCACACACGCTTTGACTAGTGTTAGTTACGCAACAAAATTTGGTATTTCTTATTTCGGTGATGTGCCAAGTGTTGGAGCCAACTCCCGGGATTTAGATCGGCGTCAGTAGTTTTTAATATCAATTCTTTTGGGTAAAGTGGTCCGCATACATTTCATCAGAGAGGTATTCCCTTCCATTATTGATGTGTAGGTTTACATATATTTCTAAATAAAATGTGCCTCACTTTTTTGACAAAAATCCTTTAATTCAAGGAACACATCTGATTTTTAAGATATTAAATATTATATGTCACGCGGTAATGTGTAAATTGATAAATTAACTTTGCATAGTATTTTTTATTATCAATACTTGAGGGTGTTGTCGGGCCGCATACATCAGATTGAACTACAAAAAGTGGGTGGTCGATATTTTCTTTGTTTTTATATCTTTTAAATTTTTGTCTAGATTGCTTTTCGTTAATACACAACTCACATAAATCATTTTTAGTTGGCTGTACATTTTTTATTAGTTCAACATTCTCAAACATGCCATCCTTTTTAATTTCTATAAATATCCCAACACATATGTTATATATGACCTTTCTTTCTTTGTTAACACTCACACATCTTACCGTAATTCAAATGTCAATTCAAGGAGTGTAACATTGCCGTAATTGTTTTTGAGAACATGTTTCTAAGATATTTATATTCATTATTCAACTTTCTATTCAAATTTCTAACTGTCAATATAGTTGTAAAACTGAAGTGGATTGTTGGGATGTGTAGAAGTTACATATCTGTATGCCCTTTAAGTATAAAAAGGAGAGCAGTCAAATTGTTCAGCATCGATTCGTTAGGAGCACGAAATCGTACATATCACCATGAGCGTAATATCCGTGGAATTTATCGATTCGGTTCAAGCTTTTGGAAAATAATGTCTTGTTTTTAGTTTTAAAAATATTATGAAATATCTAAGAATGCGTTTAATAAGTCAAACGGATTGAAATTCGAAACCGGATTGAAATTCGAAAATATTTACGTGTTTTCTAATAGTTTATATCAACCTAAATATTAGTACTTGGAAAAATTAATAAAACCTTTTAAAGGAATGGGTTATCGTACTTTCTCTCATAACGATGGTGTATTAGACCCCAGTGAAGCAAAAAATAATTCTATTATGATATTTGATGATGTAGCTTGTGAAAAAAAAGACAACATAAGATCTTATTTTTGTATGGGTCGTCATAAGAATATTGATTCCTTTTATTTATGTTAAACGTATACCCATATACCTAAACACTTGTTTCGTGACCATGCCAACTTTATTATAATGTTTAAACAAGACGATTTATATATGCGACATATATATAACGATCATATTAATAGAGATATATTTAAAAAGTTATTGGATTTGGTATAAAAATAGATTAAAATAAATACAAACTATTTTCCACCAATCGAATTGGATGGACGTTTTGAGTGTGCATTAATTGATTTTAATATGTACAATTCAATCCCAAATATAGACGAAAAAACAATGTCTTCCATATTGAAACTAAAGTAATCACCATTCCTACTGGATCCTATGAACTAAATGATATAACTGGTTATATTTATAAAAAACTTAAAGATTATGGTATTGAAAAATCTGTTAAAATTGAAAGCAATAACAATACTCTTCAAGTGGAAATAACCAGCACTCGGGAGCCGATTTACTTTAATAAGAAAAGATCAATTGGTCAACTTTTTGGTTTTGATAAAAGAGTTAGAGCCACACCCAACAAAAACATATCTATCGGATCAGACTGTCAATATTTTAAAAATTAATACTACTCGTTTGGAAAGTAACATATTTAGTGGTTCATATGTAGATAATATACCTAATCATACGTTACATGGATTCGGTATTAATGTTCCTCCTGACTATAAAATGAATGTGACGCGACATAATCCTATTTACTTGTCAATCAACTGTGATGAAATAAGCACATTCTCCATACCCATCGTAGATCAAAATGGAGATTTGGGTGTTTCGGGTGTCTTCAGTGTTTCGGGTGTTTTTAGCTGTATTGCATGAGCAGGTCATTAAGGGTTGACCGAATAATTTTACATAAAAGGAAGGAAGGAAATCGCAATAATTTAATATAAATATAGCCCCTTAAAAATCACAAAATAATTTGTTTTCCGTTTAGATTAATTCTAATCTTAGAAAAGTATAATTGTAATAATAAAAATTTTTGCTGAAACCACCCGAAACACTCAAATCAGTTGAAGACACCCGAAACACTCGAATCATTTGAAGACACTCGAATCATTTCAAGACACCTGAGTTACTTTTCCCAAAAACATGAGTGTCTCAGACACTCGCTTCATTTGCTATGAGTGTGACGGGTGTCTGTGCATTAGAATCATGTGCATAGAATTGAGTGGGTGGCAAAAACGCAAACACTCAAAACACATAAAGCGATCTGTGCATTCGGGGTGTGTCCCCTTTTCTTGCTGTTCATAAGTGCGACAAACACTCGAAATGTATGGGTGTGATTTGGGTGCCGAAAAAAGACACCCTTGACGTTCTCTGTTTCATACCTATTCGGCGTATAATCAAACATTTAAACCAAACGATGAAATTCGAATTACTATCCAAAAACAAGACTTGTATGTGCTCCCTCATGGAAGTTACCTCAACTTTCAAGGAATTATTAGATAAGATACAACAGTCGGTCCTATAACTGATGATGTTACAACCTTTTTTAAAAATAATTTTATGGCTTACTTCTTGGAGGAAATCAAGTATGAAATAAATGGATGCGAGATTGTTAGAACTCGATTTGTCGGTATGACAACTACTCTTAAAAATTTTTTATCACTTCATAACCTTTAAAGTCAAAATCTATAAAATTCTGGATGGACTGGTGGAGATGACTTTTCTACTGGACCTTACTTTAACTTTTTAAGTCCCATTAAAAAATTTATTGGTGTTTGCTGAAGATTATAAAAAGGTTTTGTTGAATTGTAAACACGAACTTGTGCTAATGCTAACTAAAAACCTAGATGATGTCTTTGAAAAAAAGAGATTGGAACAAACATTTAAATTAGAATTGACCAATATAAGTTGTAAAATTTCTCATGTGACACCTAGTGACATTGCAAAAATTAAGATGTATGATACTATTAAAAGTGGTGTAAACCTACCTATTGCATTTCGTAGCTGGGACTCCCACGTTAACCCGAAATTAGGACAAGGAACACACCACAGTTGGAATGTTAATCTTTCAGAAAATCGGGAGAGACCTAGGCTTGCAATAATCGGATTTAGACTGAACGGAAAACTTGTCACAAATAATTTATCAAACTTGAAGGTTCATTTAAATTCTGACTCATACCCATAGGATAATTTAAATGTCGACTTTAATAAGAATCAGTTTGCTCACCTATATGAAATGTATTAAAGATTTCAATCTAGATACTACAATCGTGAGTCACAACCATTTTTAACACCATCGGAATTTAAAATGAAAGCTCCAATTATCGTAATTGATCTATCATATCAAAATGAAACAGTAAAATCTGGTCCTATTGACGTGAGAATTTCAACTGAACTGAAGACAACAAGTGACGAAAATACCCAAGCTTAATGCCTACTCATACATGATCGATTAGTCGAATATAATCCATTAAACGGATTAGTACAACGAGTTATTTGATATTGTTTAAAAATGATTAAAGATATTATATCAATTGATATTCAAGGTTTTTTTGACAATAACAATAAATTTATTCTTAAAGAAATTGGAATAGTAGTTGAAAAGGAACCAAACTTGAATAATAGTTTTATTATAGAACCACCATAGGATTTCACTATTAAATACAAAATCTCAAACCACTGCAAACTGGTTAACAAAAATGCATCATTAAATTTGTTGGATCGCCTCCATCGATCCAAAGTTTTGCGCAAACCCGACGATATCTTAGGGCAATAACTATTGGAAAACTAATTATCTGTAAGGGAATGGAAAAGAAACGTTTTCTACAATCATTTTTTGAAAACCACCATTTGATCAATGTCGAGGACATACATTGTCCGTCATTAAACCTGTTTAGAGGAAACAGATTCCCTATTGTAAAAATCATGTCAAAGGTGGTGTTTGTGCTTTAAACAATGCATACAACATTCTACATTTTTTTAAAAGTAGTTCAAAATAAATGAAAGATAGATAGTTGAGACCACTTGTGACAAGACCTGTTTCATAAAAATAATATTTCGATAAATAATGAAATTTCTACAATTCAATAGGAAGATATTTGAAAATCATTTCCAATACCTTCTTAAAACAAAAGTGATATTCATAAATCAAGGTGCACAAGATCTAAAAACAATGAAATATGGTGAACATTCTGAAACACCGATTTGAGGTTGGAAACATGCGCATGCCTCTTTTACGTAAATCGAAGGAATGGAGCTAGAAAAATAATTTCATTGTATTAATAATTAATAAATAAACGTATTATGTAAAATGAAAAAAAAATTGTTTACTTACTTTTTATGAATAAGGGAAGGGAAATACATATATATAGACTCACTTGCACACGTACACATATAAGTTATCTTGTAGTCGGTTGCCCGGTGGTAAGGCTGTTCCAGATCCGGCCGATGATGAGGTGGCACCGGCAGGGTGCTTGATGAGTAGTAGCGGTTCAAGATAGGTGAGAATTGGCGGCCGGGCTGCTGGTCCCAGGTGGCCGCTGATGGTGTGCCAACGGTAGGGTGCTTGATGAAGTGTAAAATAAAGTTTATGTCGAGAGGGTGACTGCCCCCCTATACCCCTGGCCTTTAGCTCAGATGGCCAGAGTAAAGTTTACGGAGCTAAATGCTCTTTATTCAAATGATTATAAAACAGAACTGAGGAACTTAGCAGTAGAGTGCATAGTCGGCAGGCCGACCGCATGACAGTGGGAAATGCTGACGATCGCAAAATGAGCATAACTCACCATTCCGGGAACCAATGGGATCCAGGCACGGCCCCCAAAGGCGGATATGCTGAGTCGGCATCTAGAAAGATAAGGGTGATCCAAGAATCACCCAAAATTTCTACCGACTGTTTGTTACCCCTCAGGAGTGTTAACTACTCCCCCCTTAGGAGTAAGACCGTCCTCCGTCGTCTTGAATGTTTCGGCAACCTGTTGCATTTCCCTTGCATCTCGTCTTTTCCTCCACACGAGATGGAGCAGGATGAGAGTGCTGATCAAAAAGCTTACTCCCACGCCGGCAGCGATCCAGATGTCCGTTGATCCAGCCGACTTTACTTCGTTTTTGAGGGTTTGGATCGTTTCCAGGTTTTGGCTGTTCATCCTCTGAAGCATTGGCATACTAAGCACTTGGTTGTGCCCGATAATGTTTAGCAGGGAGGCCGCCACGCCCGAAGTCTTTCTTATGCCTTCACGCCGGTTCAAGTATTTTGTGCCTTTTACAAAGACTAGTCGCTAAAATGGCCCGCGTTTCGCAATGCGCCGTGACCCCTGCGTGTAGACCTCGGGCGCAAGTGTCCTGGGTTGCCAGTTTGCAGAATGCTACGTACATCATCGACACGAAATCAGTGATCGCTAAGACATCTTGGTTGCACTCAGCTACCACGTTGTCCCGTAGTTGGAGAACGGTGTGGGAATGCAATGAGCACGTGAATAATATTGTTGGACTGAAGGACTTTAATATTAGATGCCTCTATTAGGCTGATAACGGGGACCTCTGTGGGGTGATCAACCAAAACGGACTTCAAATCTTCATGGTTAAAAATGGCAGGGCTTATGATATTTGATTTTGCAAGTGTGACCGTGAGCATCAGATTCTGTATCTCTGTAATTAGCATTCTATTTCTGCCCAAAAGAACTTCGTATAAATGGGGTGTGTCAACCAGGTCATTCTTTTTTGCCTTAATGAATTCGTTGACAGCATCGGTTAGTTTGTTAATCTTCTTTTGCGTTTCGGTATTAATAACTACCTACCTTTAGTACGTATAATATATTTCTAATATGATCAGTATCAACGTCTAGCAACTTTTGCTTGTGTGATTGTGGGAAAAAAACGGACACTCTAGCTGTTTCGTCTATCATAATTGAAAACTCTGTCAAATTGCTCGAATGCCTAAAGTAGCTCCTACCTATATTCCCACACCAATGCAGTTCCGTCGGTTATGGGGATGTACCGGGCGTATGTGTAGTCTGTCACTCTAGCGTTAACTACTGCTAATATTGTTAATATGATTCCCGCGATCCTGTAAGAAAATGACAGGTTAAATCTATTGGCTATTTTCTAAGTGTGTGTTTGTGTTGGGTGTGTAAAGTGCGTGTAAATAAAAGAAAAAGGTTATTTAAGGTTGTCCTTGTGGACTTCCCTCCCTCCAATGAAGACCGCTGTCCCCAGGTCCGCTTCTACGAGTTTTTCCGTGTATAACGGAGTTAGCTTATTGCCTAGTCTTTAATTGTTCTTTAAGTAGACTCTTTGTACTACATCAAATATTCTATTTTGTCTTGATGGGTTACACCTGTCAAGATTATCCCTCTGTGCATTTTCAATATTCATTTTTATTGCTTCCTTAACTTTTAAGGAAGCAGAGTGGATTACATCAATGGGTTTTTGGTTAATGACCGAATGTAATGTTTTATTATATTCAACGGTAGCCCGCATAACTAGCTCCACTGTATCATTAATTTGCTTATCCATTTTGATGCACCTCGCTATTTCTGTTAGGATGCTGTGGAGTCGTTGGATTTGTGCGTTTGAACTACTGTGCAGCGGGTGTGAATTTACAACATCTATGCCATACTGATTTTTGAGTAACGATGTGATCGTTTCAGAGCTGAAAGACGCTTCGTTATCACAGCATATTGTCTTTATATTTTGGAATAAGTTTATTAATTGGAGGATAGGGACTGTCACGTCTACTATTGCCCTAGACACTGTTGGTTGTACTACCGCAAATTTGGAGAATTTTTTCGATGGCCGTTAAAAATAATTTTTATCGGTGGAAAATATATCAATATGCAGCATTTTGTCGACGTATGACGGAATTGGAGTTACCCCAAGTTCTTGTTTCTTGGGGTGTCTGTCATACTTTGCTTTAGTGCATATTTTGCAATTTGTCACTATTTCAGTAGCCAACTTTGACATTTTTGGAAAATAATAGTCGAGGAGGACTTGTTTGATATTTTCCTGAGCAGTTCTGTGTACACGATTGTGCTCTGCGGTGATTATTTCGATCTGCTCACTTTTATCAGAAATGTCTGACACAAAGTTCTTGCAGTGCCAAAATTTCGTAGCTGGAAAATTTGATACTAATGCATGCTTGCCAATGTTGGCAAGTTACAATGAATAGCGTTGACAACTTTTGGGTTAATGATTGGTCTTAATGTTTCAAAAAGGGTCGATTTTTCCGTGAAATGTATAATATGACGGGATTTATTTCCGAAAAATATAAGGTATCGCTTTAAGGAATACTTTGCCTCTTCTAGGACTATCTGATTTTTGAAACAATTTGGAGGTTTTTCCGTTGTATCTATCGTATAAGTGCTAGATTCCTCACTGTGAACTGTTGCACAATCAGATTCGGGTTCGTTTTGAAGGGCGTTGATGTTTTGTCGCAAAAGGGCGTCGGCGACAAAATTTTCTTTGCCCGGAGTGTATATGACTTTTTCGCCGTAGTCATTTATAAATGCTTTCCAACGTTTTAATTTGTCATTTGGGTTCTAGTCGGAGACAGCGAACGTTAGCGGCTTATGATCTGTGTAGATTCTTATGTCACGAGTGCCATACAGATACTGCCTTAATTTTCCTAGAGCCCAGACTAAGCTGACGCATCGGTGACATCTTCTGATGCCAAAATGTTTCGAAGTCTATCGAACGCGTCTTTTTAGTGATCGTTAAAATTTATTGCTATTTTCCTAGACATGTGTTTACTTACGGAACCGTTTTCTCCCTTAAGGAGGTTGGTTAGTGGCCTGGCTATTGTAGCGAAATCTTTTATAAAACACCTATAATAGCTGGCAAGTCCTAAGAATGATCTTAGTGAGAATAAGCATGTCGCTTCTGTGTATTCCTTAATGGCTGCTGCCTTTTCAGGGTCAGTTGTAGCCCCGTTTCGGGTTATTACGAAGCCGAGGTATTGGACGCTTTCTTTAAAAAAATGGGTTTTCTCTTTCGAGATGGTCATATTAGCTTGACCTAACCAGATTTTAAGTCTAGAGTTGTAAAATATTTGGCTTTGCCAAGGTTTGCCAGTACTCGATACTTGGCAAGGGATATTTATCAGGAATGGTTTTTTCGTTCAGTTTCCTGAAGTCGATTACCAAACGCTTTTTCCTACCACCTGTCTCATCCGACCCTTTTTTATCGACCCCTCAAGTTGGATTATTGTACGGTGATCTCGACGGGGTTATAATATTAGACTTCAGTAGGTCTTTTATTTCTTTATTAACGAATTCTGCGACACCCATTGGGTGCGGGTACGCTTTAGAGTACACTGGGTTGTTATCATCAGTGCGAATAGTAGCCACCACATTTGTGTTGTATGGCAAGGTTTGAGTTGCGTCGGAGAAGACTTCATTTTCATCATTTCGTTAAACTCCTCTTTTACTGACTCTGGAACGACTATGTCCTTTATGTTGGTAAAGTTTACATCGTCGCAATCAAGAAACTGCAGGTCCTCAGACACGGAACCATAAAATATTTTTTTAGTTTGCATATTGAGGGTTGCTTCCACTTGCGTTAGCAAGTCGAAGCCTATGATTCCGCCAAATGTTGTTAGGGAATCTAATATGAAAAATAGGGAAGTTATTCCCAAGACACTTATTTGGCACTTTTTTTTTTGGCCGTTGGACCCGTGAATTGTATTCACGCGAAACGAAGAGGCTACTGGCGTTATGTTTTTAAGCGCCTTTACGGGCTTTATATAACTTTTCGCTGCCCCTGTATCAATAAGAATTTTTAAAGTTCTCCCAGCCAACCGTCGTTCGATGAACGGGACCGTTCTCTAAAAAATTGAGAAGGTCATGGGAGTCGACCGAGTCGCTGTCGTCTTCGATTGCGCTCATCGCGGCTACCGCAGCATTCTCATACTCTTGGTCTTTGGCACTAGCGGTCTGCTCGATGTTGTTAAGCCGCTGACGCCTTTGATCAGTTATCCTATCAGAGGAGTTGGGTCTTTTTGAATTTTTTGCCTGTATATTTTGAGGTTTTGATACATTTTGATTTTGTTTAAAATATGGCTGTTGCTTGGACTTAGAAGACGATGGGTTCCAGTCCATGGGCTCTGTTGCCTGACGTGGATTTCCACGGTCGGCTCAGTCCTCTGGCTTACGCCCAGAACCATTTTGTTGGTTTTTATCTGGTTTTTTAAAATAATGAGAGGTTCTTTTCGTTTCCATGTTTATCAGGAGTGCGGTATTGAGTCTTACGAAAGTCAGAATTCTGTGTCTTCTGTTCCATTGCCCTAGCATACGTTGCCGCAAACTGGCTTCTTTCGATGCTGGCTTCAGCCTCCCCAGCTAATGCCAATGCCGACGAAAGGTCTTTTGGCTGCGCTGGGAATACGACTGCTTTCAGGTTTTTTTAGGCCTGAGATAAACACATGTAGGGCGCCCGCCCTTACCTCATTGTTGAGCAGTGTGGCTCTTTCAATGTCGTGGGACATGACAATTTTGTTAGTGACGAGGGTTAGCTTATGCTCAAACTCGTCATAGTATTGCATGAGGCTTTGGTCACTTTGGCGAACTGCCTCAAGCTGATGTCGCAACAGCCTCAACGAAGTTTTGTCTGCGTAGGAGCAGTCTAATCTTGCCAGAATGGCATCGAAATTAAGTACAGTGTTGTGTGATACCAGCAACGCTCGCGCTGGGCTCCTTATTTTATTCCTGATTATGGTAACGGCTTGATAATGGGCACAGCTGCCCTGGTAAGGTTTAAAGAGTTCGTATGCGGACTGCCAGTACTGCTGGTACTGACTTAATTACGTGGAGCGGTATGTCACATGGAGGTGCTCCTGGCTGTACTGAGACTCTCTGGTAGGCCTCCACCTGTGGGGTCTCTACGCGCATGTTTTGTACCTGCATATTAACGGAATTGATTTGAGCTTCAAATTCAGCTCGGAGCCTAGCTTCCTGTTTCGCTAAGGCGCCCTGGATAATGTTTTGCAATTCGTTCGCGCTCATTATGTTTTCTTTCTTTTCGATTTGAGCCTGTCTTGGTCTAAAACCCCGGATTTCTTCTTCTTCACTATCACTCATGACTTCCTTTTTAATTTCTCTATACGGACCTGGAAAGTTCATTAAAAACTTGAACTTATGCCACCTAATTCATACGAGGTTCAATACATATAGCCGAATATTCCGTTCAGCTGGCATAACACTTTAATATATTTTATATTTATTTAATTTATTCAAATATATTTTCACAAAAAAAAAATTTTTTTTATGAGCTGCAGGTCACAAATGCAGCTTTATTATTATATATAATAATTTTTTTTAACGTGTGCAAGTTATATTTGTTTTCGTCAATTTCGCACTTTTATTGTATGCAATTTGGTGTATGTTTTTTGAAGCCGTATATTAATTAATCAGCCCACTTACATGTTTTGAAAACTTTGAGGGTCGCTAGTTTATTTTGTTCGTTAGGCGCCAGTTATTTTGTAGTCGGTTGCCCGGTGGTAAGGCTGTTTCAGATCCGGCCGATGATGAGGTGGCACCGGTAGGGTGCTTGATGAGTAGTAGCGGTTCAAGATAGGTGAGAATTGGCGGCCGGGCTGCTGGTCCCAGGTGGCCGCTGATGGTGTGCCAACGGTAGGGTGCTTGATGAAGTGTAAAATAAAGTTTATGTCGAGAGGGTGACTGCCCCCCTATACCCCTGGCCTTAAGCTCAGTGGGCGAATGCAAGTAATAAGACGGCGGTAGCCGGAGAAAAGTTTACGGAGCTAAATGCTCTTTATTCAAATGATTATAAAACAGAACTGAGGAACTTAGCAGTAGAGTTTTTAGTCGGCAGGCCGTCCTCATGACAGTGGGAAATGCTGACGATCGCAAAATGAGCATAACTCACCATACCAGGAACCAATGGGATCCAGGCACGGCCCCCAAAGGCGGGTATGCTGAGTCGGCATCTTGAAAGACTAGGGTGATCCAAGAATCACCCAAGATTTCTACCGACTGTTTGTTACCCCTCAGTAGTGTTAACTTATACACTCATCTATTATGATGTACACTACACCCGGATCTCAACCGCATTCAGCGTGTGCGTAACGGGTGCCGTAACATGCTCTTACAAGATGTTTACAAATCAGATGCATGCGTGTGAAGTGACCTTTTATTAGGGTTGAAATTACTTAGCGCTGTGAAACAATGACTACACACACAAAAACCACAACCTCTTGTATCCTTTTTATCTATGTGTTGGATAGAGAGAGAAATACTAAAACACACATTTTATTACGGTGCGAGCATGGACCACACACATCTGGGGTCCAACTCAACCAAACACACGCACACACGAAGACAGAGGCTTACATATATAGAAATTGACAGTGTGTTTTGAGAAAATTCAACCCCTTAAGACGTTACCAATCCTCCTAATTAGGGTCAGGAATTCATTTCAATATTCCCAAATAACGGATAGAGGGGTCGGAAAACTAATCATGACACAATCGTCACGTTTTATTACTTCTTTGAACACGTGCACTGATTTTAAAAACTATAATTTCTGTGCTAGAATCCATACTGACTGGTAAGGGAAAATCCTTATCATAGGAGACGACGGATATTGGGTTTCTGGGTGGGGGAAACCATATTTTTATCACTAATGTGACAGCTTAATAGCCCATAAATCTGTGCCAGAACCAGCTTTATTAAACTACTTAATTCTTTTTCTATGTTTTCTCGCTTATCTCTAAGTTCATTTATTGCACTATCATCTGTATTTCCTTCATTTATTATATCTCTTAAAAATATATTTTCAAGTTCTAGGAAATTTATACTATACTATTTATACTATGGAACTCACGCATTTTGCTTTATTATGAGAGTTTTCACCTTCATTCATTGGTTTCCCATTCAACTCATGTTTAAAATATCCTAACCTATTTTTATTAACTTTATAAATCCGTTATTCTATCTGAATAATCGGATGTATTAAATTTTGATTCAATGTCACCACTAATATCCTTATAAAAATCATCAGTTTTTATAGTATAGATGAATGAGTCTTTATGTATATAATTTAAAACTCAATTCTCTTGAAATTTAAGTATCATGTATTGGTAATGAAAATCATACATTTTCCACTTTGATAAGTCAAATACAGCAAAACCCAAATACATTGCCTTATCAAATACTACTGAAAGTTGTTTCATTTGGATGGCATAGAACTCGTTATCAATTTTAGTTGCACTGTGAATATTGAATTTTAAAATTAAATTTTTAGAACAATGTTTTTTCAACCGTATTTATGAATAGATATTCGTAATTATTCATTAGACTCCCATGTAGTAACCAATTGAACATCTACACGTTTTTCTGGATTTTCAATAGTTTTCCCATAGACTGAGTTGTTCATTCATTTAAAAAAATCTTTTTAAAATTTATTCTTGGCATTCTGTTAATTTAAAGTGTTTAAATCAATATATGTCTTTAGCCAAGATTTTTCTAAAAAGCGAATCGTTTTTAATATTAACCCATTTTGTATTCATTGCTGCAAATTTCTATAATGAATTACATCATTTTTTTTTGTTCCCGAGGTCAGGTATTAATTTTTTTACTTTATCCTCTTTAGACGCGAAACTATTCGACGGACAAAACGGTAGACCATTATGCGTATCATGAATGCGATAGGGGTAAATTAGGTCTACTTCCAAAATATATCCATAATCATTATCAATATATTTGGTACGTATATCAAAATTTTCAAACTCATTAGGAGACAACCATTCAAACCCTTTGTATGGATGAGGTTGTGACATTGCCCAACCATATAAATTGTTTTCATCCAAATACATTAAAAAGGATGAATTCTTTGTTGGATCATAATCTGAGGCGGCTATGTTGAGAATTTACGCGACACAATCACGGATTTGTAGTGAAATGGCGTTTTATAATTGTTGTTTTTTTTAAAGAAATTTTATTTTAATTTAATTTTATCAGTTATGTATTTCCTGAAATTGGAGGCAGAAAATATATGGACATGCATGCAAGTACGTATGTATGTAAGGGCATGTGGGGCATATGTTGGCACAGTGGAGCGTTGATAAGTGCACTGTATAACTGGGGGAACAGAAAAGTTATGTGGTTTAAAAAAATGACACTGATTGGGAAAAAAATATTACGCCAGCGGCGGACTGTTCGGTGAATTTGGAAATTTTCGGAACTAATTCACACCGGCTGGCCAATCTTAATTATGCCTTCTTTTTGTCACCATACAATTTCACTGTTCACTTGGTCAATTTTTCGCGGATTAATATTAATATTTAAAGTAGTTCAAAATAAATGAAAAATATCTATTTGCATTCAATTCATTTTGAAGTTGAGACCACTTGTGACAAGACCTGTTTCATAAAAAAAATATTTCGATAAATAATAAAATTTCTACAATTCATTGGGAAGATGTTTGAAAATCATTTCCAATACCTTCTTAAAAAAAAAGTGATGTTCATAAATCAAGGTGCACAAGATCTAAAAACAATGAAATATGGTGAACATTCTGAAACACTGATTTGAGGTTGGAAACATGCGCATGCCTCTTTTACGTAAATCGAAGGAATGGAGGTAGAAAAATAATTTCATTGTATTAATAATTAAAAAATAAACGTATTATGTAAAATGAAAAAAAAATTGTTTACTTACTTTTTATGAATAAGGGAAGGGAAATACATATATATAGACTCACTTGCACACATACACATATACACTCATCTATTATGATGTAAGTTAACTAAGTCAACCGAGCGGCGGCGATGACCGATCGTCCGAAAGCCAGCGCCGACCAAAATGCTAACACAGCGTCTGGCCGGACGCTCATGCATAGCCGCTATGAAGACCAATTTATGTTAGCTTTAAAAAAACCCATCAGGTTAAAGTTTGGAAATCATGTAAGTGAGCTATTCCTTTCACATATTTTCCAAATATGTCATATTTAACATATGTATTTCCAATACACTCACTAATTGATTGACGATTTTAATTCAATGTTAAATAATGAAATATCGAATTTTGTGTGTTGTTTGCAATTTTTTTTGGAATAAAATACTGGCATTAAAACTAATTGCCAACATAAAAAATGCAAAAATTATAAACATTAAATGCTACAGCAGAGGCGCGAAAGCGCTGCTGAAAAATAATTCATTAATGCGCAAATAAACCTCTTAATTAAATCGGGTGCACTTTGTTCGGCCATTATACGTGGTCGTTTATATGCTTGCATTCTTCTTTGTGTTAGCTTCGAGCAGTCTCGAATTTTTTTTTCTTCTAACTTCCCACTCCACTTTGTTAACCCGATACAGCAACGTTTGCATTGCAACTTTGTTCGGCTGTAAGCCATTGTTTATGCAACGCTTGTGTTTATGTATTGAATTTTTGTAGCTCCATATGAGCTCCCCATTCCATTATAGGAATAATAAACAGTTCCCCACCGACTCAGAGTCCGATAGTGAAGGGACTCCAATTACGTCCACTCCAAAACGTATATCAGAAAATTTCCCGACAGTAAGCAAAATGGCTATAGATCCAGAACAGCTTAAGGCTGTAATTCAGGCGGCTGTTAACCACGCCTTGGCAGAAAAAGCCGTCGAAGACAACCGTAGGGAAAGCGAGTTGCGCCAGACTATACACAACCTGGCCAGCCAAATAGCGGCGGTACAGACCCAACAGCGGTACAGACCCGACCCAAGCGGAAGCTCCTCAAATTAAAATATATGAACCAATAGCAATAAGCGGCGACGTCCAGCGCAACGAGCTATTGGACGCCGACAAGTGCCTGCCACATCTGTGTCCGGGCGACAGGCGGCAGTAGCTGCCTATTACATATTTAGGGGGTATGTTAACAGTTCACGCCATTATCAGGTAGTGATCATTATTAGAAGTAAGATAAGAGGTCTCGCCGATGCCGTGCTGACTTCGTTTGGCACTGTGTTAAATTTCGACGCGATCATAAATCGACTCGACTTCACATATAGTGACAAGCGGGCAATCCACGTTATCGAACAGGAGATGGGCACCCTCAGACAGGGAAGCCTTACGTTACTACAATACTATGACGAGGTTGAAAAAAAGTTCACCCTGCTCACCAACAAAGCCACCATGTCCTACGAGGCATCTGCAGCAAAGGTTTTGTGTGATAAATTCCGGGATGATGCCCTCCGGGTATTTATCTCAGGACTTAAACAAAGCCTTACTGACGTCCCATTCTCGGCAAAACAGAAAGACATGCCGTCTGCGCTCGCATTAGCTCAAGAAGTGGAGTCAAACCACGAGAGGTACACATTCGCAACGTCGTTTGCAAGGAGCCAAGACGATAAAGATTGAAGGTCAATACCAAGGACGCTAGAACGTCAGCAGGACAAGACCCCCTCCCAACCAAACCAGCAGTTTGGTGCAAGTAAAAATCCGCACTTTAGCAGGCCGCAAAAAAACGCAGGCCCAACCAGAACAACGTAGCGTTAAACCTCAACGAGAGCCCATGGACCCATGTTGACCCATCCTTCTCTAAAATGCTACCGCACCCCCCAGCCCCAGCCCCAGAATAGAGTGAGGAACAGGCACGAAAAAACTACGCCAACGTAGCCTCCAATGCGGCGACGAAAATCGAGGACGCCATGGAGGAATATGACTCCGACGCCGTCAATTTTTTAGGGGAAAATTCCTGCTACCCGTTCTCAGACGAAGAGTAGCGGGGACTGTTCTAAAACTTCTTATAGACACGGACGCCTCTAAGAGCTTTATTAGGCCTAATAAGGGGCTAAAAGGCGTCCGTCCAGTAAAAGCCCCTTTCCCCATTTACTCGAATCACGGCATGACCCAGATAAAAGAGAAATGCCTTGTCTCAATTTTTAATATCACGGCCACATTTTTTGTTCTACCGGACTTATCAACGTTAAAACAGGCCGGAGCGTCGCTCTGCTTAGAATCAGGAAGTCCTAAATGGGGCACGGAAGTCGAACAAATTTCTTTTTTTTTTTTTTTTTTTTTTTTTTTTTTTTTTTTTTTTTTTTTTTTTTTTTTTTTTTTTTTTTTTTTTAAAAAAAAAAAATGTTTTTTTTTTTAAGTTTAAGTATCCTTCTATTTCACTATACTAGTATTTTTTTTAATATTAAAAAAAAAAAAAAAGAATTTATTTTAAAAAAAAATTTTTCCCCCCCCGTGGGGGGGGGTTTTTTTAATAAAAAAACAAAATTATTGAATAATGGTATAATACAAAAATCAGTCTCCCCGTATAACAATCCGATATGAATAGTGGACAAGAAGTGCACTGATGAGATGGGCAACAAGAACATGCGACTAGTGATTGACTTTCGCAAACTAAATGAGAGAACGGTGTCTGACAAGTACCCCATGCCGGATATCTCCATGATATTGGGAAACTTGGGCAAGGCCAAATATTTCACGACATTGGACCTTAAGTCAGGATATCACCAAACCATGCTCTCAGAACGCGACCGTGAAAAAACCTCCTTTTCAGTAAATCGCGGAAAATATGAATTCCGAAGACTGCCTTTTGGCCTGAAAAATGCAGCCAGCATATTTCAGAGGACAATCAATGACATTTTTCGCAAGCAAATCGGTAAGTTTTGTTACGTATATGTGGATGATGTGATTATCCTTTCGGAAGACGAGGAAGCCCGCATCACGCACGTAGATTGGGTGTTAAGGAGTCTTTACGAAGCCAACATGAGAGTGTCAGTAGGAAAATCGCGTTTCTTCAAAAAAAGCGTAAGTTTTCTCGGATACATAGTCACCAGCAGCGGTGCAACGACCGACCCAGAGAAGGTCAAAGCCATCCAAGACTTCCCGGAACCAAAATCCATATTTGAAGTCAGATCATTCCTCGGCCTGGCGAGCTACTACAGGTGTTTTATAAAAGATTTTACGGCAATAGCAAGACCCATTTCAGACATCCTAAAAGGAGAAAATGGAAGTGTTAGTAGGCATAGGTCACGTAACATTCCGGTACAGTTTTCTGATACGCAGCAAAGAGCGTTTCAGAAGCTGCGAAATATCTTGGCATCTGAAGATGTGATGCTAAGATACCCTGACTACAAGAAGGCGTTTGATCTAACGACGGACGCCTCTGCCTTTGGTATTGGTGCAGTCCTATCTAAAGAAAGACGCCCCATCACAATGATTTCAAGGACGTTAAAAGACAGAGAAATCAATTACGCCACAAATGAGAGGGAATTACAAGCCATCGTTTGGACCTTGGCCAAATTACGGCACAACTTATACGCGGTAAAGGATATAAATATCTTTACCGACCACCAGCCACTAACTTTCGCAGTATCGGAATCCAATCCGAATGCAAAAATCATAAGGTGGAAAGCTCGCATTGACGAATCTGGCGCGCTTATTTACTACAAGCCTGGAAAGGAAAATCTCGTTGCCGATGCACTTTCTCGGCAACAACAAAATGTCATAGGGGAACGGGAGGCCGAATCGTGCGCGGCCACTTTACACAGTGAACTCCCCCTGACCCGTGCAATAGAAACAACGTATAAGCCCTTGAACTGCTTCCAAAACCAAATAACTTTGGAGGAGGCACGCTTCCCGTTAAAACGCACCTTCGCCCTCTTCGGAAACAAGAGGCGACATGCCATCAATTTTTCCTGCAAAGAGTCATTACTTGAAGAGCTCGCAGATATAGTTGTTCCTAAAGGCGTAAATGCCATCCATTGCGACTTACACACGTTCGCAATGATACAGGACTTCCTAGTTCGGCTTTTTCCGGCCACAAAATTCTGGCATTGCAAAAATGGCGTAACAGACATTTTTGCAGTCAGCGAAAGAAGAAAAATTCTCGCTGCTGAACATAATAGGGCCCATAGAGCTGCACAAGAAAACGAGAAGCAGGTGCTCACCGAGTACTACTTCCCAAAAATGGTTAAGTTAGCCAACGAAATTGTTACTAACTGCAAAACGTGCGCCAGGGCTAAATATGCGGCACCCGAAGAAGCAAGAGTTGGGCGAAACTCCGATCCCTTCTCATAAGGGAGAAATGTTACATATAGACAATTTTTCCACAGATAAAAAATACTTCCTCACCTGTATAGACAAATTCTCAAAGTTTGCTGTGGTGCAACCGGTTGCCTCCAGGACAATAGAGGTTTTAAAAATGGCCTTACTACAGCTCATGAATTTCTTCCCAGAAGCGAAGACAATTTACTGCGACAATGAACCGTCGCTGAATTCGCATACGATTACGTCTATGCTGAGTTCGGTGTCGCCATTTCAAATGCGCCACCCCTGCACAGCGTCTCAAATGGTCAGGTAGAGCGCTTTCACAGCCCTCTTCCCGAAATAGCAAGATGTCTAAATATTGATAAAGGCATAAGTGACACCGTTGAGGTAATCCTACTAGCCATCTCCAAGTATAACAAATCAATCCACTCGGTCATCAACAAGAGGCAAGAGACATGCAACGAGACGTTTGCGACAAAATTAAATGTGCCCAGAACGCGCTTAAAGCCAGGGAAAACGTTTCGCGTCAGAACAGAGTTTTCGAAGTTGGCCACAAAGTCTTGGTGAAATCTAACAGGAGACTTGGCAACAAGCTCACACCATTGGGTGAAGAAAAAGCTGTTGAAGCGGACATGGGGACCACACTCCTCATTAAGGGGAGGGTGGTCCATAAAGACAACCTTAGGTAGGCGAATCACAACCTTGTCATCGCTCGCTAGATAGTCCCTATACTTTTATATTTTTTTTATTTTCATACTTTTATGTTTTTACACTTTTGTATTTTTATATTACTAGCCACTCGGCATAAGTTTTTTGACCGCTGTTATTCTTAGTAAATATCACTCTTTATTATTTGCAGGGACACCAGATGCGGATGATTTTGAAAAAATTATATTCACGGAATTCAAATTATTCAATGCAAACAATAGGAAAATAGATATCAACAATAAGGTACAAGACCAAATTAACAAAATTTCCACAGCCGTCAATCAACTTCTGAGGTCAGCTAAAATATCCCAAATTGACACGGGACACCTGTACGAGATGTTATTATCTCGAAATAGGATGATTGCAATGGAGCTGCAAAATTTAATACTGGCAATAGCTCTTGCTAAGGTTAATGTTGTAAGTCCAAGCATATAAGACCATGCAGACCTGGAAGATGTGTGGATGGAGGAGCCCACAGATACTCCTATTAAGGATGTGTTGTCCGTTGCGTCCGTTAAAATCTTACAGTCCGTTAACATTTTGCATTTTATTTAAGTTACAATTTTTCCCGTTTCGCATCACAACACGATGCTCCGGCTAGTAGAGAACGTAGTGGCAGAATGCAATGGAGAGTTCCACACGACGAAGAATTGTTCCACCACACCATTGTTCATGCGCTCAAGAACTCCATGCTGGAGGCATAGCGCATTGCGAGATCCAGCAAAGCGACTTGCAGCCTATCACCTAAGTTGACGAAGGGATTATCATCGTAAACGATCTACCGGTTCACGTGAGTGTGGACAATGGCACCTATGTTCCCAATCCTCCTAATTAGGGTCAGGAATACATTTCAATATTCCCAAATAACGGGGGTCGGAAAACTAATCATGACACAATCGTCACATTTTATTACTTCTTTGAACACGTGCACTGATTTTAAAAACTATAATTTATGGGTTTATGATTTCTGTGCCAGAATCCATACTGACTGGTAAGGGAAAATCCTTATCACATGAAACGACGGATAATGGGTTTCGGAGTTGGGGAAACCATGTTTTTATCACTAATGTGACAGCTTAATAGCCCATAAATCTGTGCCAGAACCAGCTTTATAAAACTACTTAATTCTTTTTCTACGTTTTCTCGCTTATCTCAAAGTTCATTTATTGTACTATCATCTGTACGCTTTCTTTTACTATCATTAGCACAAAGCACATTCTTATATAGCCTATTTGTAGATTTTTTTTGCCCTTGATCTAAACATTTTCCTACTACCATATAGTGGAGTTCTAGTAAGTAATACATTTTATTAATGATCCATAGTTAAATTTCTGGAATTCACACCTTTTGCTTTATTATGAGAGTTTTCACTTTCATTTTTTTTATAGCTATAAACTTTGGAGCATAGACCTATAAACTCACTCATTGGTTTTCCATTCAACTCATACTTAAAATATCCTAAACTCTTTTTATTAACTTTTTAAAAATTATATAAATAAATTTTTCCATCTAAATAATCGGATGTTTCATCAGTTTTTATAGTAGCGATAGTATCGAATAAATCTGTATCCATATAATTTAAAACTAAATTTTCTTGAAACTTGGATTTCATGTATTGGTAATAAAAAACATACATTTTCCACTTTGATAAGTCCAATAAAGCAAGACCCAAATACATTGGCTTATTAAATACTACAGACATTTTTTTTCATTTGGATGGCGTAGAACTCGTCATTTATTTTAGTTGCACTATGAAAATTGAATCTTGAAATTACATTTTTAGCACAATTTTTTTTTCGACCGACTTTATGAACGTCTGTAGACTCCCATGTATAACCTCTACACGTTTTTCAGGATTTTCTAAAATTTTCCCAAAGACTAAGTTGTTCAAAAAATCTTTTTCAAATTTATTATTAGCAATATGTCTATGTTAAGTATATAAATCAATATAAGTATTTAGCCAAGGTTTTTGTAAAAAGCGAATCCCTCTATGAATCTTTTTTGAATATTAACCCATTTTGTATTCATTGCTGCAAATTTCTATAATGAATTACATCATTTTTTTTGTTCCCGAGGTCAGGTATTAATTTTTTTACTTTATCCTCTTTAGACGCGAAACTATTCGACGGACAAAACGGTAGACCATTATGCGTATCATGAATGCGTTAGGGGTAAATTAGGTCTACTTCCAAAAAATATCCATAATCACTATCAATATATTTGGTATGTATATCAAAATTTTCAAACTCATTAGGAGACAACCATTCAAACCCTTTGTATGGAAGAGGTTGTGACATTGCCCAACCATATAAATTGTTTTCATCCAAATACATTAAAAAGGATGATTCCTTTGTTGGATCATAAGCTGAGGCGGCTAGGTTGAGAATTTAAGCGACACAATCACGGATTTGTAGTGAAATGGCGTTTTATAATTGTGGGTTTTTTTAAACAAATTTTATTTTAATTTAATTTTATCAGTTATGTATTTCCTGAAATTGGAGGCAGAAAATATATGGACATGCATGCAAGTACGTATGTATGTAAGGGCATGTGGGGCATATGTTGGCACAGTGGAGCGTTGATAAGTGGACTGTATAACTGGGGGAACAGAAAAGTTATGTGGTTTAAAAAAATGACATTTATTGGGAAAAAAATATTACGCCAGCGGCGGACTGTTCGGTGAATTTGGAAATTTTCGGAACTAATTCACACCAGCTGGCCAATATTAATTATGCCTTCTTTTTGTCACCAGACCATTTCTCTGTTCAGTTGGTCAATTTTTCGCGGATTAATTGCCCCAAAAAATATGTATGTTTGTATGTATGTATATTGGATGCATATATGCCTCGACCGTTGGCAAGCGAATAGCGGAATAGCAAATAACGGAGAAGCCGAAAACGGCGAGGAATAAGGCGAAGCACACAAAACGGAGACGGATGGAAAAATTTGCAGAATTTGAAGACGAAGAAGAGTAGAAAATCTCAAACTGCCGTTGTGTAGGAAAACTCGGACTTGGAGTTGACACGGAAGGAAAAAATCTTGCAGCAGTGTGAACGAAATTTAATGTTCGGACCACTGCTGAAGACCGGCAGAGAGACGGAAAAATGTCGTACTTATCTTTTGGCGGAACACTGCCGGGAACTGCTGGTAGAAAAAATATCCAAAATATTCGGCTCGAAGGACCAAATGTGGGCGATGCTGCCGCAAAAAGATTCCAGTGGTTGTAGAAGGCACAGAAGGAACAAAATTCCACATCGCGAACGCAAATTAACCCAGAGGCTCGAACAGAAGAAGTCGGGGGCGTCGTGGAGTATTTTTCAAGGGCCGTCAGCTTTATTCTGCTGCATACATGAAACTGACTTAACCCAGCTTAACATAAGAAAAAGCCGCTACCGCCAGAGCGGAAGATCGCCGACGGCCGACCGTTGCAGTTGGACCCGAGTGCAATATTGTGCAGAGAGGGGCGACGGCGGATGCGCTCTTCAGCGTGGATGCGCTCTTCAGCGCGGAAGCGCTCTTAAGCTTAGATGAGCGGCGGCACAACGGCCCCTCACCTAAGCATCCCGCCCCCATGCAATCACTCGGGTTGCAACAGCTCCCTCGTCGCTACGGTTGGTGACAGGCTCCGAACACGACCCATCCAAAAACGGTGCTCTGGGCCACCGGCAGCCCGTCCTGGATCTTCAGGAAGCCCGGCTGCATGATACGCGGGTACATATCCGTGCCCAGGGCAACGGAGATCGTTCGCGACATGGACCTTGACTGCTCGAACTCGAGGAGTTCAGTCACGGGGGCATCATTGCCTTAAATGGGCCAATCGCTGCGAGACCTTTGCAGCCAGTCAGGACCATGCCCCCACAACTGGTTATCCGCAAGACCTTGGAGAGCTACGCTCTGACTAGCGAGATCCGAGGGGTTCTGTTTGGAGCGGACATGTGCCCATTTCTGTACGTCGGTGAACTGGGTGTTCTTGGTCACGAATGTTGTCCACACGCTGGCTTCTGCAGCCACGAGAGGACAATAGTCGAGTCAGTATGGGGGCAGACGCGGCCCCTGGCATCTCTGGCAGAACGGCGGTGGCCATCTCCGACAACAATAACGCGCCGCACAGCTCTACCCGAGGGAGCGACACCGTTTTAACTGGGGCCACTCGAGTCTTTGTAGTCAGCACGTTCACTATTACAGTAGACCCAACCTCGACACGGGCGTAAATTGCTGCGCCGTACGCCTTCTGTGAAGCGTCGCAGAACCCGTGGTGCTCGAGCTTCAGGTGTGGTCGGAACGCGACCCATCGAGGAACACGAATCTGATCAAGCACCGAGTAATTCTTCAGGAAGTCAACCCAATGCTGACAGAAATCTTGAGGGAGGGCGTCGTCCCACCCCAGATCCAGAAGCCAAATGTCCTGCATGAACATTTTTGCCCGGACAATGAAAGGAGCGAGCCAACCTGCTGGATCGAACAATTTGGCAATTTGGGAGAGGACTTCGCGCTTCGTGAAGGACTAGCCGGAAGTCAACTCGGGCGGAATAAAAAAAAACTCATCGCTCTTCGCTTTCCACCGCACGACGTCGCCTTGCTATTCGGCATCCATTTCCTAAGTGGAAACCCTGCCGACTCTATTTGGCTTGCCTGCGCATACTTCGACCCTTCGTCGTCAGCGAGCTGTTGCAGGACACGGATCGCTAGGAACGGAGCACAATTGACACCGAAGGTGACCGTTTTTAATTCGTAGTCGCGGATATCATCATCGGGACTACGAAACAAAATACGTTGGAGCGGAGTATGCTTGCCGATACATCTTCTCGATGTCGGCGTTGAAGACAAACCTAAAGTATTGCCAGGATTTGAATCGTCAGGTCGGATTGTAAGACCGGGCCCGCGTAAAGAATGTCGTTCAGACTGGTCCCGTTCGCAGACGGTCTCGAAGCATTGAAGACTACCCGCACCTTGGTGGTCGTGCTTTCGGGCTTGAAGATGGCATGATGTGGAAGATAGTAGGTAGCGGAACTGCTCGTGGGAGAGACCTCGGTCATGTGGCCTAAGTCGATGTATTCCTGGATTACCGAGTCATAGCGGGCCTTAAGGGGCGGATCCCTCTTCAGGCGCTGCTCAGTACGCAGGAACTGAGCAAGAGCAAAGGACCGTGAAGCCGCTAGCTCGGAACCCTACTGCTCGGGGGTAAGGGGAGCGTCACAACGTACTTGCCACACTCGTCTCTTCTCGTCGTCTGGACAAAATTGTGCTCGCAAACTGAATCCGATTCCGAACTGGTCTGTGAGGGCATATCTTCCACCTCGCAAAATTTGGTGAGGAGGTGATCCAGTGAGTCACCGAGGCTACCGGAAAATCGTGTGGAAAAAACGGACACGCTGCGGGGGTTGGCTGGAGATAATGGGCCTGTCAGCACCCATCCAAAAATAGTCCCCTGACCGAGAAGCGACCTGCAGATGTTAGCCCTGGTATTACCGACGAGAATGGAGGGAAGAATGTCAGCTCCTATTAACACATCGACTTGGGAGCTCTCAAAGAAGTTGGGGTCCGCCAGGGAAATGACGGGCAGCCCCTTGAGACGATCTCGCGGAATCCGATATGATGGCAGATTTCCTGCCAACTGCGGAAGAACGTAAGCCGCAGTCCCTAAATTTAGCCCGGGTCTAGACGGCGACCGAATGAAGAAATGGCACAATTTAGTAGACTGCGCGGAAATGGTCTGATTAAGACTGGACACTTCGGCTTGAATCGTCTTGAAGGGAAGCTTGACACGGTTGAACAATCGTTCCGTTATTAAAGTCGTTTCAGACCCTGAGTCTATCAGTGCTCGTGCCTGGAAGCTGCACCCCAAATGGCACATGTTGATAAGGGCCGTGCCCAGTAGGAGGGCTCCAGACCCGGAAGCGAAGCACACCTGCACATCCGACTGATCCTCTGAGCCGTTTGTACTTCTGGCAGTTTGTGCGGGTCGAGTCCTTGCTGGAGTAGGCGGACTTGGAGCGGTAGCGAACGGATTGCCGCGGTGCAGGAGGGTGGTGTCGGCTGTGGCATGTGAAGCAGGTACGGGCGCTCGTGCAGTCTCGCTGCTGGTGCCCTCGGGCAAAACAGTTCAAACATAACTGCTTCCTCTTAATGTAGTCACAGCGCCCATTTACATCCATTTCTAAGAATCGTGGACATAAGCGAATAGGGTGGTTCTCCCTCGAACAGAGATCGCTGCCCTTTTCGCCCGGAACCACTCGAGTCTCGTACGAATTGAGCCTCCGAGCAGGGGCAGTAGGAAGTCCCGACCTTGGCGAAAATTGCTCGGAGCCACTAGGCCTGCTGTCGTCGATGGCCTCCGGAGTGCGATGTCGCTCTGTCAGGAAGTTATCTAATTGCTTCCATGTTGGAATTTCGGCCTTATTATGTACTGATTGCTCCCACATAGAAAGTGTGACTTTGGGGAGCTTTGAGGAAATCATAAATACCAGGAGACAGTCCCAAGCCTCAACATTGATGGCGGACATTTCTAGGGCTGTCAGACAACTCTGAATGGTGGTTTTCAGCTCCTTCAGCGCGACCCCGGACTCTTGAGAAATAGACTGGAGGTTGAAAAGGATCTTCAACTGGCTATTGACCAATAGCTGCCGGTTCTCAAAACGGTCATGGGTAAGCGGAGCGTGCGGGCTTGGAATTAACAAAAAATAAATAATTAATAATAATTAATTTTTGACTAATTGTCGGATTAAATCGTTATGGAGCCGGAAGGGTGGAATTAAAACCTCGGCTTTAGTTCGGACGGAAAGTTAATAATTAAATAAATTGTAGTAGTCATAATTATAAATATATAAATTTATAATTACTTGAATTTTTTTAAATTTATTTGTTACGCAGCCGGGCATCCTGTACGTAGTTCACCCAAAGGAAAAAAAACAGCACCAAAAAACACAACACGGCTACTGAGGCGGCTAGGTTAAGAATTTAAGCGACACAATCACGGATTTGTAGTGAAATGACGTTTTATAATTGTGGGTTTTTTAAACAAATTTTATTTTAATTTAATTTTATCAGTTATGTATTTCCTGAAATTGGTGGCAGAAAATATTGGAAATATGTGGACATGCATACAAGTACTTATGTATTTAAGGGCATGTGGGGCATATGTTGGCACAGTGGAGCGTTGATAAGTGCACTGTATAACTGGGGGAACAAAAAAGTTATGTGGTTTAAAAAAATGACACTGATTGGGAAAAAAATATTACGCCAGCGGCGGACTGTTAGGTGAATTTGGAAATTTTTGGAACTAATTCACACCGGCTGGCCAATATTAATTATGCCTTCTTTTTGTCACCAGACCATTTCACTGATTGGGAAAAAAAATATGCTACATGAGCAACTATCAAAGAATTGAAATCTACAAATTTAGCACTGTGGCTTCAATCCCTAAACAAAGAAAATGATCTGCAGCTCACGTCCAAATCGATTCTCCTCCAAGTATCCTGATCAATTCGCCGCATACGAAGGGTTTGCCGTCTTCGAATGCCAGACGGCAGGTCTGTTCTCCTTATCTCATCCCGCACAAAGTGTAGGCTAGCGTCGCCTCACATTCGTCTCTTCCTCCTAATTACGGCAGCAAAACCAACGGTCGCTCGATCGTTGCTGCTTCTGCGGGAGCTCGTAGCTCCTTCTTCTCCTCCTCGCATTCCTTAGGGTAGCCTAACCCGCATGGGTACTCCGACGCCACGCCTGGGATGGATTGGCTGATTGGGAACGGCAGGCTCGATTAAGGTTAAATCCGAACCTCCATGTGGCTCACGGTTGTCGCGGCCGAAGGGTCTCTTAAAGTTTGAGGTTATATCCGATTGGTGTTGGGCGTGCTCAAGCGCACATCGATTCCAACCTCATCATGTCGCAATCAGCACGCGACACGTCCAAAAGTACGGCGGTTGTTGCGCCGATATTGGCCAGCAACCTCCTAAACGATCCACCAGCCGGTGACCGACACCCGAGAAATAGCGAAATATTGCCGTTCTGGCGCTGAAGTTGCCGGCTGACGTATCTTCCGTCTCTTTCCCCTTGTGCTGGGATCGCTTTGCGAAACTCCTTTTGCACTGGTGAACTCCTTTTCCTCGGCCAGAAAACACTTTGAAAATCTCGGCCACGAGGTATTAAAATTTTCCACTATTATATCTGACGATCAGCAGCAATGCATGCGAACGTCTTTAGTGCCAAAATGAAAATGGGCGAGAATTTTGACTTGAGAAGTTAGCTGTACGCAATTGTAGCGTTGCCAAACTTCACCTAACGGAGTCGCTCTTCTTCTTTTCCATCCGGTTAGCCCTATGCAGGTAGGCTGTATGCGGGAGCAGATCAGATAAGCTTCTATCTTAATTCCTCCCGAAGATGTGTATACCTTTCAGGGGTGTATAGAAAGTAGTCATCGTTGTTGAAATCATAAACGAAACTTGTCGGAATAACAGGTACCTTCCAATTAACCTCGTTAGTAGGATCTAATTCGACTTCTGTAGTGTCCTTCTTATTATTATAGGTCTTGTACTCCATGTTTATTTTATTATATATTGTTTTTTTGCTAATCAGTTGTTTTTTGTTGTTAATCAGTTGTTTTATGTTGTTTTGCAGTTGGTTTTTTGTTGTTCAGCGGTTGTTTTTTTTGTTAATTAGTTGTTTTTTTGTTTATTTGTGATATAAATATCACAAAGAAACTTTTTATTCTTGTTCACTTGTACAACGTCTGCTGAATGTAAAGTCGAAACTTTGACTGTGAGTTTTGAAGTAAGCAGTTCCGATTTCTATACCATATAGAAGTCAGAGATACAAACATATATATGACACATTTGTTTTCAACCTCCTAGTGTAAACCAATCAAAACGATGGGTTATCGACTCACTCCATTTACAAAGGAAAGTTGAAATGAAAGACATAAATGACCACAGTTGTATGTATCAAAATTTTGAACTATCTCGTAGTTGTATTGTATTTGTTTCCCCAAACACTTGAAAATTTCTATAGGTGGTTGTAGATTTCCGAAACCATCAAAATAATGTGTATCCTTTTTATATTTGTTATATGGGATCCAATGTGTACCACTTGATTGTGAATCATCTAGGTTTCCTAAACCACATTCTCGAATTCTTGGAGAGTGTGGAAGTAAATCTCTCATAAATACTCCTCGAAAATTGGGTATATAGTTTTGAGCAAAAGTTGTAATGTCTATATTTGAAAGTGGTCTATTGGGTATCTGACATATTAGTTTTTTGCTTCATAATACCATTTCCCTTACTTTATGATTTTAGGTAGAATCCATAACCTGTTTTATACGGTTTGAGATATAACCCTTCTTCTACAGCAACACTTTTAATTTTTTTATTATGTCGTTTCTTCTCCTCCACATCCTTCTTCGCAATTTTAGCATTGTTTGTTGTTTTCGCAATGGCTGCACTTCCACTAGCTAAACTACCGAGGGCACTTAGGGGAGTCAAAATAGGTACGATTGGTAAAAATTTACCAATTTTGGGTACTTTACTTTCACGTTTTCCTTTGAACCCATTGTCGACTGATTTTCGTATAATTTTAATAGCACTCATAATGCCCAATGGCTTTTCTTTTTCAATGTTCTAGTATCAGCGTTAATAACAGTCGACAGATTCGTCATCTTTACTTTTTTTCTCATTATCTTCCCTACGTTTCTTTTTTGTTTTTGATATTCCCATTCCAAATGGAAATGATGCAAGGAATGCATTCATAATGTTGGTTACCAAATATGCTGCTGCTTTTTCACCAAGAGTACTCCCTGGTGCTTTTACACGTGACCAAGCTTTGTCAATTAATAAAGAATCTGCAATGTGACGTTTATTTAAATCTTTTTTATGGGAATATACTATATCGTGATCTTTACAAGCCTGATCCAGTTTATTTATTCCTTGATTACCACGTTTCAAACGTTTTTCTAGCTGTTTACCCGGCCCATAAAATTGATATCCTGGTATATATGGCTTCAAACGGTAAAGTATTAATTAAGTTGTTGACAAGACCACCACCTGATTTACAATTAAAAACATAAATTAATCGATTATAAAAACGCTTCCCCATTATATTGATGTTTAATCATCAAAGATTTCTCATCGAATGAGGTAAATAAGCTTTAAGAATGCGTTTAATAAGTCAAAAACAAAAAATTATCGATAGAAATATCAACGATAAAAACGAGAAAAAACCACCTCTCATATCTATTACAATAAGAGCTCTTATAGTTGGACCTTCAAATTGTGGTAAGACCAACATTACGCTCACTTTGATAGAGAGTCCAAACGGATTAATGGAAGATATAGAATAGGTTTTGATAAGTTTATTTTGATTTAAAAAGTTATTAGATTTGGTTTAAAGGTATATTAAAAATAAACATTTCCACAGTTTAACAACAGATTTCTTTATGTCTAGATCAGTTACCTTTTCCTTGAATGAAAATAGTTCTGTTATAAATACAAACTATTTTTCACCAATCGAATTGGATGGACGTTTTGAGTGTGCATTAATTGATTTTAATATGTGCAATTCAATTCCAAATATAGACGAAAAAACAATCTCTTCCATATTATAACTAATGTGATCACAATTCCCACTGGAACCTATAAACTAAATGATATAATTGATTATATTTAAAAACAACTTAAAGATTACAGAATTTAAAAATCTTTTAAGATTGAAAGCAATAACAATACTCTTCAAGTGGAAATAATCAGCACTCGGGACCCGGTTTACTTTAATAAGGAAATATGATGTCTTTGAAAAAAAGAGATTGGAACCAACATTTAAATTAGAAAAATGGTGTAAGCCTACCTATTGCATTGTAGTTGGGACTCCTACGTTAACCCAAAGTTAGGACAAGGGGTCCACCACTGTTGGAATGTTAAACTTTCAGCAAATCGAGAGAGACCAAGGTTTACAATAATCGGATTTACACTGAACGGAAAACTTATCACAAATAATTTATGAAACTTGAAGGTTCATTTAAATTCTGAATCATATATAGAACCACCATATGATTTCACTTTATTAAATACAAAATCTGTAACCACTGCAAACTGGTTAACAAATAAACATCATAAAATTTGTTGGAACGATGCAATAACTATTCGAAAACAAATTATCAGCAAGATAATCGAAAAGAAACGTTTTCTAGTCATTTTTGGAGACCACCATTTGATTAATGTCCAGGACATACAGTGTCCGTCATTACACCAGTTTAGAGGAAACAGATTTTCTTAGTGTAAAAATCATATCAAGGGTGGTGTCTGCGCTCTTAATAATACATACAATATTCTACTTTTTTTAAAAGCAGTTCAAAATAAATATTCATTTTGAAGTTGAGACCACTTGTGACAAGACCAGTTTCACGAAAACTATTTCAATAAATAATGAAATTTCTTGAAGAAATTGGCAGGTATGCCTAGCGGTCTTCCTTCACTTGTTGCGAGTTATGTAGGGAGGAACTACCTCCGTTATCGTTGGCCCTTAAGGCACAACAGCCAATAATAACAAAAGTAATTTTATGTATGACGGCGGTGCCGGAGTTCAAACTCAAGAGCGATGGCTCTGTCTTTATTGAGATTTCAAAATGAACTGAACTTAAAGCTAACATAAAAAGAGAATCATAGCGGCCACTCGAATGGGTAGTGCTTGCCGGCTATGCACGGGCTTCCGGCCAGACGCTGTGTCAGCAATTTGGCCGGAGCGAACTCTCGGACAATCGGTCATTGCCGTCGCCCGGTTGACTTAGTTAACTACTCCCCCCTCAGGATTAAGGCCGCCCTCGGCCGACCCTATTTGGGCGATCATATCCGCTATTTGGGCCGTAGCTCTCCTGGCCTGGATGACTCGCCGATAGGTAAAACCGACGCAGATCAACGCGCATCATATTGCTCCTGCTACCAGTACTATCTGATGTAAATGATAGTCGTTGATCTCCCCGACTCTCCTGATGTGTTCCAGATTACGCTCACTCAAGCGGTGAAGGTACGGAAGACTGAGGATGTTGTGTTCCATAGTAATGTTCAGGGAGGGCGAGCTGGCTACTCCTGGGACCCTCTTCTGGGCTCTGTCATTGTTGACATATCGGGTTTCATTAACCATGGCACTCTCAGTAAAGGTAATGAGATGCGTGCCTCGTACATGGATGTAAGTGCCATTATCCACACTCACACGTGCCGGACGATCGTTTACGATTATGATGCCTTCATCTACATGAGTGACTGGGTGTAGATCGCTGTGCTGGATGTCACAGTGCGCTATGCCTCCAGCGTGGAGCTCTTGTGCGCACGACCTTCTTGACGCCAGCTGGCAAAATGTTGCTCCAGGTGTTGTGGAGCAATTGTCGACCGTGTGAATCGCTCCATTGCAATCAGCAATCATTATTCTGTCCTCCAGCCTGAGCATCGTGCCATGATGGGACACGGGAAAAACAGTGATTTTAATACATGACGATTTGATTATTGGAAATTTAATGACAAAAAGCTAAAGGTTAGCGGATTGTAATATTTTAACGGAAGCAACGGACAATAAGTCTTTGATGGGGGTATTTGTGGGCTCTTCTATCCATATATCTTCTAGGTCTGCATGATCTAATATAGTAGGGCTCACAATGTTGGCCTTGGCTAGAGCTATCGCTAGTAATAAATTTTGCAGCTCCATACTAATCATTCTATTTCGGGATAATAACATCTCATAAAGATGCCCCGTGTCGATTTGGGTTCCCTTGGCTGACCTCAGAAGTTGATTGACAGTGGTAGTAATATTATTGATTTGGTCTTGTACTTTACTATTGATATTTATCTGCCTATTGTTTGCATTTATTAATTGAAATTCATTGAGTTTAATTTTTTCAAAATCCTCTGCGTCTGGCGTTCCTGCCACTACCTTTAACACGGCTCCTAGGAAATCCAAACTGCTAGCTACTCTGTGGTGGATGCTCAACGAGTCGAGCAGGTCACGCAGATGAGCGACATCGACACTCAAAAGTTTCTGCATGTGTGACTGGGGAAACATGCTGGTCATGCCATCCGTTTCTTCCACCACGCGCCTATATTCGGAGAGATTCGCCGAGTGTGTTACGAACGCGAATTCTTCCCAAACTAAAATTCTACCATCAATGATGGGAATATATTTGGCCTGCGAGTAGTCCGAGACATGCCCCGATGTTACGGTAAGCAGGACTAACAGGGATACGATTACGAACCTGTAATATTGGATGTGTTGTAGTGTTTGTTTAAAATATTGTAGCCCTCCACCAAAGCATAAAGAAGAAAACACAATTATAACAAAAATTTATACCAAGTGAACAGGGGTGAGAAAATATGGAAAAAACTTATGCCAAGTGGCTAGGGGTGAAAAAATATGGAAAAAAACTTATGCCAAGTGGCTAGGTGTAAGCATTAGAAAAAATGAATTATTATCTAAGGTTGTCCTTGTGGACCACCCTCCCCTTAATGAGGACCGTGGTCCCCAGGTCTGCTTCAACAGATTTTTCCTCACACAGTGGTGTGTTGCCAAGCCTTCGGTTTGACTTGACCAAAACTTTTTCGCCGATTTCGAATGTTCTACATTGTCGGGAGGCATTTTCCCTGGCCCTGAGCGAATTTTGTGCCCTAACGATCTTATTCTGGACGTCCGTCTGTGGGTCGTCTGGGTGCTTTTGCACGATGTCGACTGGCCGTTTGTCAACGACAGAGTGAATTGATTTATTATATTTGGCGGTTGCCAATAAAATAATTTCCACAGTATCGGTTATCCTATTGTCGATTTTCAGGCAACGAGCAAGCTCCAAGAGGGTGCTGTGAAAGCGCTCTACCTGCCCGTTTGAGACTCTATGAAGTGGTGGGGCATTTGCAATGCTAACACCAAAATGATTGTTAAGCTTGGCTGAGATAGTGTGCGAGTTTAACGAAGGTTCATTATCGCAATAGACTACTCTAGCCCTAGGGAAAAAGTTCATGATTTGGAGAATGGCCGGTTTAAGATCCTCGATTGTCCTAGAGTGGACATGTTATACAACTGCAAACTTCGAAAACTTGCCTATGCAAGTGAGGAAGTATTTCTTGTCTGTGGAAAAGATGTCGATGTGTAGCAGTTCTCCCACATGAGAGGGGATCGGAGTCTCGCCTAGCTCATGCTTCTTTGGGTGCCTATCGTACTTGGCTTTCGCACATGTTTTGCAGTTAGCTACAATTTCGGTGGCTAGCTTGGCCATTTTTGGAAAGTAGTACTCGGAAAGTATCTGCTTAACATTTTCCTGGGCCGATCTGTGGGCCCTGTTGTGTTCGATGGTGAGGATTTCCCGTCTCTCAGGAACTGCAAAAATATCCGTTACGCGGTTTTTGCAATGCCAAAATTTGGTGGCTGGAAACTGCCGAACCAATTCGTCCAATGAATGGCGTTTACGCCTTTAGGAACGATTACATCTGCAAGTTCATCAAGTAATGACTCTTTGCAGGAAAAGTTAATTACGTGCCGTCTCTTGTTTCCAAAGAGGACGAAGCTGCGTTTTAACAGAAAATCGTGCCTCCTCCAGAGTTATCTGGTTCTGGAAGCAATTCAAAGGCTTGTCCGTGGTTTCAATGGTGTAGGTTAGCGACAGCTCACTGTGAATTGTGGCCGCGCTAGAAAAAGCCCTCTTCCTCTTCCACAACGTTAAGTTGCTGTCTTGAGAGGGCATCCGCAACAAGGTTATCTTTGCCGGGCTTGTAAAAAATTTTAGCGCCGGACTCGTCGATGCGGGCTTTCCACCTCTTGATTTTCGCATTCGGATTGGATTCCGACACTGCGAAGGTCAACGGTTGGTGGTCAGTAAAGATATTTATATCTTTGACTGCATACAAATAGTGGCGTAATTTGGCCAATGCCCAAACTATAGCTAATAGCTCCCTTTCATTGGTAGCGTAATTAACTTCCCTGTCCTTTAAGGTCCTAGAGATCATTGTTATGGGTCTCCCTTCTTGGGATAGCACTGCGCCAATGCCGTACGCTGAGGCATCTGTCGTTAGATCAAATGCCTTCTGGTAGTCGGGGTATCTGAGGATGACATCCTCGGAAGCCAGAATGTTACGCAGTTTTTGGAAAGCCAGCCGTTGGGGCTCGTTGAACTGCATCTGGATGTTCCTGGATCTGTGTCTACTGACACTTCCAAGTTCCCCTTTCAAAAGATCAGTGATGGGCCGAGCTATGGACGCAAAATCTTTTATGAAGCATCTATAATAGCTGGCCAAGCCAAGGAATGATCTGACCTCGAATATGTTCTTAAGCTCTGGGAATTCCTGAATGGCGTTTATTTTTCTGGGTCTGTGGTAGCCCCGTTATTGGTGACTATAAACCCTAAAAGCTAACGCTTTTCTTGAAAAATTTTGACTTTTCTGTTAATACCCTCATATTTGCATCGTGTAGGCTCTTGAGACCCCAATCCATGTGCCGGATGTGGGTGTTTTCGTCCTCCGAAAAGACGATAACATCATCAACATAGACATAGCAAAATTTGCCAATCTGCTCTCGCAGTATGTCGTCAATTGTTCTTTGGAAAATGCTGGCTGTATTTTTTAATCCAAATGGCATTCTGCGAAACTCGTACTTTCCCCCGTTAATGGAAAAGGAAGTCTTTTCACGGTCGCATTCTGCCAGCGTGATCTGATGATAACCGGACTTCAAGTCCGGGGTTGTGAAATACTTGGCCTTGCCTAAATTTCCTAATATAATCGAGATGTTCGGCATGGGGTATCGATCGGGTATTGTTTTCTCGTTTAGTTTGCGAAAATCCAATACCAAACGCATTTTCCGCCTGCCAGTTTCGTCGGTGCCCTTTTTGTCTACGACCCATATTGGGTTATTGTAGGGGGATTTCGACTTTTGGATGATGCCATTTTTTAGCAGATCTTGGATTTCGCTATTTACAAAATCAGCTGCCCCCATTGGATATGGGTAAAGTTTGGCATAAATGGGAGTCTCATCAATGGTTCTGATGGTGGCAACCACCGACGTATTGTAGGACAAGGCCTCATTGGGGTCTGCGAAGGTTTTTTTCCTGTCGCTGAGCATTTTTAAAAATGCTTTTCTGGCCAAAGGTGGTGCATCTGAACAGTCCACCTCAGTAAAATTTACATCGGGACATGTATGAAAGTCGATGCTGTCTACTTCCATGCCCCATTTGAGCTGACCGGAGGCCAGACAAAGTGACACCCCTGCCTGTTTTAAAAGGTCAAGGCCGATGATTCCATCAAAAGAGGACAAATCTGGTAAAATGAAGAATGTGGCCTTCAAGTTGAAAATTGACACGAAACATTTCTTCGTGATGTTGGTGACTCCATGGATCGAATGAACCTTGAATGGAGATTCTACCAGGCGGACGCCTTTCAATCCTTCGTATGGTCGGATGAAATTTTTGGCCGCGCCCGTATCAACTAGAAATTTCATGTCAATCCCCGCTACTCTTCGTCTGATGACGGGTAGCAGGGATCTTCCCCTAAAAAATTTATGGCATCCGAGTCATACTCGTTGATGGCGTCGTCGTCGATTTCTTGTGCCGCGCTAGAAGCCGCTGTGGTGTACGTATCACCATCTCTGTCAGCGCTCTGGGCAATGTGGTTTACCCTTTGCCTTTTTTGTGGGTTGGCTCTATCAGACGCTGTCTGCATCCTATTCTGGTATGCCGGGGGTTGTGATGGTTTAAGCATCTTAGACAATGATGGATCCACTTCCATGGTTTCTGGAGTGTGTCCCCGGTGCCTATCGCTGTGTGGAGCAGGGTGCACTTGTGCCTTGTGTTGCTTAGTAAAATGGGGGTTTTTACCGCCACTATGTTGGGAATTACCCTGAGGGGCAGCCTGCTGACGCTCTTGCGCCTTGGGAAATTGTTTTTTCTCCCTATCTTACTGGCTTCTTGCAAATGATGATGCAAAGGTATACCTATCATGGTTCGCCTCCACCTCTTGAGCCAAGGCAAGTGCCGATGGCATGTCCTTGGGCTTCGCCGCGAAGAGGACGTCAGTGAGGTTGCGTTTTAATCCAGAGATAAATACGCGAAGGGCATCATCCCGGAATTTTTCGCACAAAACCTGCGCAGCCGAGGCTTCATATGACATGGTCGCCTTGTTGGTGAGGTGGGTGAGTTTCCTTTCAACCTCGTCATAATACTGTAGAAGCGAGAGATTTCCCTGTCTGAGGGTGCCCATCTCCTGCTCTATGACATGCATTGTCAGCTTGTCACTATAAGTAAAGTCGAGCCGATTTATGATCGCGTCGAAATTAAGCACTGTGTCAAATGAGGATAGTACTGCATCGGCCGGGCCCCTTATTTTGCTCCTAATTATAATAACTGCCTGATAGTGGCGTGAACTACCTAAAAAATTCTTAAAAATATAGTATGCGCCCACTGCCGCCTGTCGCCAGGAGACGTATGTTTCCTGGGCACCCGAAAATTCGGGCAGGCATTTGACGGCGTCTAGTGGTTCATTACAAACGACGGTGTTATTAATATCTATGGGTGTATAAACCTTAATTTGAGGAGCTACTGTTGGGGCGGGTGCGACCTGTATTGCCGCCACTTGGTTGGCCAGCTGTTGAATAGTCTGGCGCAACTCATTTTCCCTGCGCTGGCTGTCAATGGCCGCTTCTTGTAGGGCATGATTGACGGCAGCCTCCACTACCGCTTTTATTTGATCTGGGTTAAATGCCATGTTTCTGACTGAGGGAGTGCCGACGTTTACACTTTTCGGTGTAGAAGTTCTTGCCGGCCCTTCGGTTTCAGATTCAGAGTCGCTGGGGACCTGCCTGTTGTTCCTGTATTGTTGGAATGGGTTGCTCATATGGAGCTGAGCAAGCTAAATCGGCCCAGCGATTTAATGCATGCTCAAGCGGACTTGTCCGTGGGCATGGCGGGGGGTCCGCGGGGGCTGAGATGCCGCTTGGTAACGATGGCCGAGAGCTCGTTGAAAAATTGAACTGTTGTCTTGCCAAGCAATGACAAGGGGAAGGGGGTCGCGGGGACTGGGTCTCCGCTATGGCACACAAAAATATAAACAACAAAAATTGTCACAGCAAAGAACCGTAGTGGCTAAGCTGCCGTTCCGAAAGAACAAAAAAAAAAAAACAAAGTTAACAAAATACAAACGACGCGGTGTCGAGTTCGAGTGTCGTAGTGGAGTGGGTAAGCGATGGAAACAAAAACAAACCCAAGATTGTTGCGAAGCTAACACAAAGAATTTAGGCGTAAGCAAAAAGACGACTACATATAAGGGGTAAATTAAATGTACAATTAATAAATTTATTTTCCAGCGGCGCTTTTGCGTCTAGGCTGGGTATTAAATATGTAGTCTGGTAGTTATATTGGCGATAATATTTGGCACCAAGATATTTATTGAATGAATTTAATAAATGCAAACAATGAAAAACATAAATAATATCACTTGTGATTACACCAATAAAATTGTCAAACAATTAGTGGGTACGTTTATTTATAAAAATGTTAGCACGAAACTCTAATACAGAGCTGCAGAAAATATAGCGTATTGAAATATTTTACTAATGCAGATGCCGGAAAACTTTTTGGAACAGAAGTGCTCACTTACATGATTTCCCCGACTTAGATGGGTAATTTGACGTGGGCGCCAATTAGTATCAGTCCCCTGGCAGCAATCGATGTGTCGTCAGCGGGAGGGGGTGTGCCAGGCCGGTAGACCTAGTGTTCTTCCTTCCTTCGTTAGGAGTTGTGTAGCGCGCCAGGCAGGTATGCCTAGCGGTCTTCCTTCACTTGTTGCGAGTTATGTAGGGAGGAACTACCTCCGTTATCGTTGGCCCTTAAGGCACAACAACCAATAATAACAAAAGTAATTTTATGTATGACGGCGGTGCCGGAGTTCAAACTCAAGAGCGATGGCTCTGTCTTTATTGAGATTTCAAAATGAACTGAACTTAAAGCTAACATAAAAAGAGAATCATAGCGGCCACTCGAATGGGTAGTGCTTGCCGGCTATGCACGGGCTTCCGGCCAGACGCTGTGTCAGCAATTTGGCCGGAGCGAACTCTCGGACAATCGGTCATTGCCGTCGCCCGGTTGACTTAGTTAACTTATATATGAATTATGTTTTGATGTCTTTCCCGCACTTTCCCTCACCGCTGTCCGTTGGTTCTGGTGAAGGGGGTGATGACTTACCCGTGGCTGGCTTCTGACATGTCCGAGCTGGGCGGTTGCCGCTGGCTACAAGTTATTTTAATCTTAGGGTATGCGATCAGCACATGGATTATACTATCGGACTGAAGGACACTAATGTTAGACGCCTCTAGTAAGCTATTGATAGGGACTTCTGTGGGGTGATCAACAAATATAGACTTCAAATCATTCTGATTAAAAATTTCTGGGTTTATGATGTTGGCTCTTGCAAGCGTGACTGTAAGCATTACATTTTGAATTTCGGTTATTAGTATCCTATTTCTGTCCAAAAGTACCTCGTACAACACACAATAAACTTCTAACATGTTCGGTGTCGACGTCTAACAATTTTTTTTATATGAGACTGTGGGAATAAATCGGACAACCTAGTATTTTCTTCTACTATAATTGAAAATTTGAACAAATTACTTGAATGTCTAAGCAAGTTTCTATGTTCCCATACCAACGCAATTCCGTCCGTGATTGGGATATACTGAGCATGCGAATAGTCCGTAATCCTAACGTTAACCATAGTTAATGTTATCAATAAAATTCCCGCGATCCTGTAAGAAGGCGAAAGTTTATGGAGTAATATAAAAAAATAAAAATAATGTAAAAAAAGGTAAAAAATTTGAGGGGTATTTTTTTATCTAAGGTTGTTTTTGTCGACCACTCTCCCTCTAATAAGAACAGACGTTCCCATGTCTGCTTGTACATGCTCTTAGTTTATTTCCTAACCTTTTGTTATTTTTGAGGTATACTTTTTCTCCTACCTCAAAAAGGTTGCACCTATCTAGATTGGCCTGTTGTGCCTTTTCAATATTACTTATAATTTCCAATTTCTGTTCGGCATTGGTTGAGTGGAAGGCCTGTATAGGTGGCAGCCCTGTCACTGAATGTATTTCCTTGTTGTATTCTACCGTGGCTCTCATAATAAGCTCGACGGTATCATCAACCTTTTGGTCGATTTTAATGCACCTAGCTATCTCAGTTAGGGTACTGTGGAATCGTTCCACTTGCCCGTTCGAGCTGCTGTGTAGGGGGGTGCGTTCACAAAATCAATGTTATATTGATTTTTCAATAATAAGGTTATAGTCTCCGAGTTGAAGGATGCCTCATTATCGCAATATATAGTTTTAATGTCTGGGAAAAAATTTATTAGTTGTAATATAGGCTGCGCACATCGACTATGGCCTCAGAAAGTAATGGCTGTACTACAGCGAATTTTGAAAACAGGTTTCTACACAGGTTAAAAAAACCCTCTTATCAGTAGAGTATATGTCTATATTCAGCATTTCGCCAGCATATGAGGGGGTTAGCGTGACTCCCAACTCCTGCTTCTTGGGGTGTCTGTTGTACTTTCCCTTGGTGCATGTCTTGCAGTTTAAAACCACTTCGTTGGCGAGTTTGGACATATTTGGAAAATATTATTCCTGAAGGACTTGCTTAACATTCTCCTGGGCTGCCTTGTGAGCGCAGATAATAACTTCTTTCTGTTCATTTGCATCCGTGATGTCATTCACGAATTTTATGTATTCCAGAACTTGCTTTCCGGAATTTTGTTTATGTTTATGTTTTGCTGTGACAAAGCGTCGTCAACAAAATTTTCCTTTCTGGGTTTGTAGAATAGCTGAGACCTGAGGCTGAACAAATTTTCTGGTTCAGTTTACTCCTGGATGGTTTTTACCTTTTCCGGGTCTGTTTTGGCTCCGTTTGATGTAACGATGAAGCCTAAATAATTAGGTTTTTTCTGGTGCTACTCTCATGTTGGCCTCGCACAGGCATTTTAGGACATAGTTGTAACAAATCTTCCCGATCTGTTCACGTAGTACGTCGTCAATTGCCCTTTGAAAGATGCTTCGCGCATTTTTCAGTCCAAAGGGTAGACGGCATAATTCATACTTTCCTCCCTTTATGGAGAAAGCCGTTTTTCACGGTCTTTTTCAGCCAGATAAATCTGGTGGTACCCCGATTTTAAGTCTAGGGTAGTAAAAAATTTTGCCTTTCCTAGGTTTGCTAGAATCATAGGAATGCTTGGCATAGGGTAACGGTGGGAAATGATTCGTTAATTCAGTTTCCTGAAATCGATCACCAGCTTGTTGCCATCTGCATCAAGTCCCTTTTTGTCAACAACCCATATCGGGCTGTTAAATGGAGACCTAGAGGGCCTGAAAGGAATCCTATAACCAGGAAAAGAACTTTCACCGTTGAGTTCTGTATAAAAACTGATTTTATTTTTGTGACGAACACGGTGTAGTGGATACCGACTGGTTGCATGCTCTGCCTACGGGAACGGCCTAGCTCAGGGAAGAGGCAAGGAGGTCGGTTACTTCCTAATCAGCATCAACGCCACACAATAAAAATTTGTAGACAGAGTTAGGAAAGGGGCTACAGTCCTCTGGAAGGATAAGAAGTCGAGACAGGAAACCTTGCTGTTGGAAGAACTAAGGTGGTGAGGTTCTTCTGCTTTGCCCGCCCTTCCTGTAAAGAATCAACAACGAATTGCTGCTGCCCTTACCCATTTAGATTGAAATCGATCAGCTCAGGTGCCCATAACAACTATAAATTTACTTCATTTCCAATATCAAAATTCAATACAAAAACATAATTGCTTCTTCTTCAGACTCATGATTAACCTAAACCCTTACTCCTACATGCTCCTAATTCTACAAAATTAGTTTAATCTAGCTTAATTAACAAATTGGAATGTAATGTAAAAATGTGTAGATAAAGAATTATATGTATGCATGTAAAGTAGGAGTCATCATTTGGATATGGACTGTCTATTCATATTTTTTTCCTCTAGAGGCACTGTTGCATACTCAAGTCACAATGTTTACTCACGCAACTATCCCACGAAGTCCGCAGGCCTGTAGACGAGAACGCTGGATTTGTTGGGGGTTATCAGGTTAAATGCGAATTAGATTATGGAGTTTTGATGTACATGTTGCCAAAATCTTATCAATGCTCTACAGGAAAAGAAGATGAGTCTAGGTACGATCCAATATCATTTACAGAAAAAAAAATAATAAAAATTAAATTCTACTTAATAATACCCTAATCCTGGCACAGCTTGTCGCACTTCTCTCCTGGTAGTCGTTGTTATTGTTAAATCGTCACTATGGACGAGATGTCTGCCTCAGCGATCGTCGGGCTAGCCCATCACTTGGTCGAGGTCGGCCCGAACGAACATGCGGTTCTGCGCCGGAAAGTGAGGTTATGTCCTCCACGCTCCTGGGTGGCCGGGTTCCAGCTCCGCTCCTGATCTTCTGCGGCCACAGACCTCGCCTATCGTGGTTCGAGTCTGGACCGGGTTGGCGCACGTTTAGGGGCTGATCGAGGAAAGCTTTTCCTGGATCCCTGGCCGATGATCCACGCGGTGTCTCCGTCGTAGACCTCTGGGTCGAAACTCGATCGGTTGCTCGACGTAGGCTTCTGGTGAGCGCTACGTAAACGATCAGGGGGGGGAAGGTTTTCTAATACGAGGTGTGTTCAAAAGTAAAGTGACTTTTCAAATTTCTCGGGCAACATATTTTCGATTATCGTTTTTTGTTTTGTTATATTGGTACACTCTTCCCTAACATCTGTACCAAGTTTCAATGGAACATCCTCTTTTGTTTGGTTGTGAGAGGCGTAAAGTTACAAGTTGTTTTGCGAGCTCGGCGATTTTTGCTTTTTCGGTCTTGGCTCGTCTGGGCTCTTCCATTGGGACGATTGGGCTTTGGTTTCGATATCATAACCATATACCCCATGATTCGTCACCAGTTATGACCCTTTTGAGTAAATCTGGGTCGTCGTTGACGTCATTCAACAGCTCTTGAGCGATGCTCATGCGACGGTTCTTTTGGTCAAAATTCAGCAATTTCGGAACAAACTTCGCTGACACACGACTCATACCCAAAACGTTTGAAAAAATTTCATGGCACGAGCCAAGCGATATACCGACATCTTCAGCAACTTCTCTGATAGTGATTCGACGATTTTCCAAAACAATTTTCGTCACTGCTTGAACGTTTTCATCAGTTGTTGACGTGCTTGGGCGTCCAGAGCGAGGCTGGTCATTGGCATCTTCCGGCCATCTTGGAAGAGTTTGTACCACTTGTACACATTTTTTTACTCAGAACAGTTTCACCGTATGCCACTGTCAACATTTCAAGTGTTTCAGAGCACTTAATTTTATTTTTACACAAAATTTGATGCAAATCCTTTGATCCATATTTTTCGATAGCAAAAAATCGCCGAGCTCGCAAAACAACTTGTAACTTTACGCCTCTCACAACCAAACAAAAGAGGATGTTCCATTGAAACTTGGTACAGATGTTAGGGAAGAGTGTACCAATATAACAAAACAAAAAAAACGATAATCGAAAATATGTTGCCCGAGAAATTTGAAAAGTCACCTTACTTTTTGAACACACCTCGTACTTCCTAGAACACATTTATTATTACTCTATTTAGCGACATATTAGTCGGCTCACCGGGAGTCTTTTTCGCCACAACCACAACACAAGTGCAGCGGCGAACGGCTGGGCTCATCCACAGTCCCACTGGTGAAATATCCCAATCACTGGTAATATCCCACTCACTGGTAATATCCCAAATTCCGCGTTGGTGATATTCACTAATTATTTTGCGTTTAGACAAACTTTACCTTTGGAGTTTTGATCGCAAAAGAACAAGCCAATCAGGCGGAAATTCGGTTGTCAAAATTGCCAGATAGACGGGGCTGCCCGATTGTTTGCCTTAACAGCTTTAAAGGGCTTTAACAGCGATCTGTTATCGACTTATTTTTATTCGACTACTAACTATCGTCTACTAACTATCGACTACGGTTTTTTTACCTTTAGATTTTATCTTCTCTGTTTATTTCTCATAAAAAAAATCATATTCGTACCCTCACATTTTTCTAAGTCTTCGCTTACGCAGCTAACATGAAATTCTTATAATATACTTATCTATGGTCTACGCAGAGACCACATCTGTTTGCCTGAGCGGGAGCCTTATCAACGGTCCCCGCAAGGCGACCCTTTGTAAAGCGTGAGAACTATATTTATTGTCAGGCTCAAGTGGCCTGTACTTAAGATTACAACTGTTCGGCGATGCACCCCTGTAGGTTTTATGTTACAGATCATTATTTACGGCTCTAGATAGATTTACATATTGACATGAACAGAGCTCGTAAAATTTTAAATTTATGACAATTAGTGTTCTTTTTGAACATTCTGCCAAGGTGAGGTGTACAGGATATTACGTTGTAAACTCTTTACGTTAACAATGCAAACATAAAATTAGTGGACTGTATTTTCTTTTATTCGATATATTTATTTATTTGCTTTAACTTATTATACGACACCTTGCAATGGTTCGGCGAAAGTAATAGCTTGCAATCTTTGCCTTGTAGCACATTTTCTTATGGCATATATGACCATGATTATTATTATTATTAATCCGAGTCCTAAAGAAGCATGTCCGGAAATGTGATGAAAATGCAAATCTTTTAATTTAATATGATTTTCCTTAAACAGCCAACTACTTTTCTTTTCTAGCTCTGATCAATAAGAAGAAGAATTTATTGCTGTTTTGTATATACAGTTTGGAACTCTATTTGGCTTAAGTGGTTGTACTTCACAAGAATTGTCATTCGCAGAATTCCAAGGCCAACTTCCCTGGCAAATTCTCTTATTTTGCTGCCATCTTTGACACTGGCTTAACGTTGATTCAGACATTATATGATAAGAATCTATTTCAAAATTATAAATTAAATATTCCGAAGTAATGTGAACCATAATCATTCGGTCCTCATTCTGTATTGGCAAAGGAATAATTCTAAACAGCTTAGATGGATGTCTACTAAACAGAGGAATTTTAGCATTTATAATTAATTTATTTTCGACAAATAATCCCCTAGCAGTCAATAGCGTATAGATCTCCTTAAGCTCAGTACCTGTCCTTTTCCCTAGAAGAACTAATGTTTCGGAAAGACTACTTTGAATTTTGAATATCTCATTTTGTAATTGATTTGGCTTAAGGATGTTTGTGTTTAATCTACCCTGATTAATGTCAATTAACAGACTTATGATCGCTGCCTGCACCCTTTCACTTTCTTCAATCAATGAGTTTAGTTGTTTTGTTATCATAAAGAAATTAATCGACTCCTTATAAACATAGTAACTTTCTTTTAGGACTTCTGTCATATTTTCAATTCTTGTATGCATAGACCTATAATTATCGTTAATATCTTCAGTGGTTTTCTTTAACAAATTTGAAGTGGAATCTACCACTGAAGTTTGTTTTTGGACTAATTCCTATAAATTGTGCTGATTGTCTAATAGATTTCTCATGTTTTCTTCTAGCTGCTTCCTATCATCTTCATCCATTATCCCATATAAAATGTGATATAATGAACCCATGAATTCGAAAGGAGCTCGTTTGCTTCTTGATCTCTTTTGCATCATAAATAGATTATTATTTTCTTTTAGTTCTATTATCTGATTTTGCATATTATCCAACACGATATTGCATTGATCCTCGAAACTATGAAGCTTACCTCAAACAATTCTCATTTTCTGTATCAGCACATCACTTTTTCTAATTACGTGAAAATAGGCATCGATATTGTAGTAAATCACCAGATTCAATGAGTTTAGTTGTTTTGTTATCTTAACTTTCTTTTAGGACTTCTGTCATATTTTCAATTCTTGTATGCATAGACCTATAATTATCGTTAATATCTTCAGTGGTTTTCTTTAACAAATTTGAAGTGGAATCTACTACTGAAGTTTGTTTTTGGACTAATTCCTATAAATTGTGCTGATTGTCTAATAGATTTCTCATGTTTTCTTCTAGCTGCTTCCTATCATCTTCATCCATTATCCCATATAAAATGTGATATAATGAACCCATGAATTCGAAAGGAGCTCGTTTGCTTCTTGATCTCTTTTGCATCATAAATATATTATTATTTTCTTTTAGTTCTATTATCTGATTTTGCATATTATCCAACACGATATTGCATTGATCCTCGAAACTATGAAGCTTACCTCAAACAATTCTCATTTTCTGTATCAGCACATCACTTTTTCTAATTACGTGAAAATAGGCATCGATATTGTAGTAAATCACCAGATTCAGTGAAATTAGTTGTTTTGTTATCATAAAGAAATTAATCGACTCCTTATAAACATAGTAACTTTCTTTTAGGACTTCTGTCATATTTTCAATTCTTGTATGCATAGACCTATAATTATCGTTAATATCTTCAGTGGTTTTCTTTAACAAATTTGAAGTGGAATCTACCACTGAAGTTTGTTTTTGGACTAATTCCTATAAATTGTGCTGATTGTCTAATAGATTTCTCATGTTTTCTTCTAGCTGCTTCCTATCATCTTCATCCATTATCCCATATAAAATGTGATATAATGAACCCATGAATTCGAAAGGAGCTCGTTTGCTTCTTGATCTCTTTTGCATCATAAATAGATTATTATTTTCTTTTAGTTCTATTATCTGATTTTGCATATTATCCAACACGATATTGCATTGATCCTCGAAACTATGAAGCTTACCTCAAACAATTCTCATTTTCTGTATCAGCACATCACTTTTTCTAATTACGTGAAAATAGGCATCGATATTGTAGTAAATCACCAGATTCAATGAGTTTAGTTGTTTTGTTATCATAAAGAAATTAATCGACTCCTTATAAACATAGTAACTTTCTTTTAGGACTTCTGTCATATTTTCAATTCTTGTATGCATAGACCTATAATTATCGTTAATATCTTCAGTGGTTTTCTTTAACAAATTTGAAGTGGAATCTACCACTGAAGTTTTTTTTTGGACTAATTCCTATAAATTGTGCTGATTGTCTAATAGATTTCTCATGTTTTCTTCTAGCTGCTTCCTATCATCTTCATCCATTATCCCATATAAAATGTGATATAATGAACCCATGAATTCGAAAGGAGCTCGTTTGCTTCTTGATCTCTTTTGCATCATAAATAGATTATTATTTTCTTTTAGTTCTATTATCTGATTTTGCATATTATCCAACACGATATTGCATTGATCCTCGAAACTATGAAGCTTACCTCAAACAATTCTCATTTTCTGTATCAGCACATCACTTTTTCTAATTACGTAAAAATAGGCATCCATATTGTAGTAAATCACCAGATTCCATGATGCGCTTATAATTTCTACATCTCCTAGTGGATCTAAATAAATGGCAGCCGTCTTATTTATATTTTGAATTCTAAATGATTTATTCTCGCCTTTCATTGTTGCTGCTTGTGAGACTTGACAGAACAATGTAAGCAATAGCATTATCAATACTTACTTAATACTTAATTTCGAAGATCTGGGTGAAACTCTCTTTTTGTTCTCAACTGCCTTTTCTATAACATCCTCTACCTATTTTACACCAATTAGAGGACAAATTTTTGTTATAGGTCTTGTAAATGAAGCTTCTTGGGTCTTAACTTTTACAACTCGAACTTTATCATCTTTGCCCTTGTGAACCTCCTCTACTTTTCCCATTGGCCATCTGGATGGGTGACAATTTTCATCTTTTATGAGCACAACCTGCCCTTTTTCTATATTTGGAACTCCCTTTTTCCATTTGTATCTCTGCTGCAGTGTGTAAAGATATTCGTCCTTCCACTTCATCCAAAAATCTCTGTTCATTTTTTGAACCAGTTTCCACCTATCGAGATTACCAATCTTCTCATTCTCTTTAATTGACTCAACCACATCTAATGGTGGTCTACCTATTAAAAAGTGCCCTGGTGTTAAAACTTCATTATTTTCAACATCATCCCCCGTAGTATACAAGGGTCTTGAATTCAGCACCGCTTCTATTTGACATAACAAAGTTGCCATTTCTTCATATGTCAAAATATTATCCCCAATTACCCGTTGTAAATGATATTTAACGGATTTAACACCTGCTTCCCAAATACCTCCAAAGTGAGGTCCTGCCGGCGGGATAAAATGCCAATTAATTTTGTCACTTTTAATTTCTGAAGCTACTCTACTATTATGTTTAATGGCTTCTAAAAATTCTTCATCCAACTTCCGAGCAGCACCTACGAAATTAGTACCATTATCTGAATAAATATTAGTACATTTCCCTCTTCTAGATATAAATCTTTTTAATGCTGCTAAAAATGCATCGGACGTTAAGTCACTAACAGCTTCTAAGTGAATGGCTTTAGTAGCCATACACACAAAAACTGAAATATTGTTGTATAACCTTTAAATGTCTTTTGCCCGCGATTTTTGGAGCATTTTAGGTGATATGGTCCCGCATAGTCTATTCCTGTATTAAGGAAGGGGTATGAAGAATTTACCCTGTAATTTGGTAAATTACCCATTAATTGTTTACCTGTACACTGTCGATATCTCGCACAAGTAACACATTCTCGTAAAATTTTCTTGAGGGATTCTCTTAACCTAAATATCCAATATACCCTTTGTATTTGATTTCTCATTAGGTTAATTCCGCCATGTAAGGTCTCAGCATGAGCCTTTTTAATTATCAAATCAGATAGGTGGCATTTATTTAATATTTGGGTGCTTGACATCAAATCGCATATTGCATATTGCTAACTCCATATGTGTCTAAGAATGGGTGCAACCCTTTTACTCTTGGATTCGATTTCTTTACCGTCTCTCAAGCAAATTATTTCTGACATAAATTGAAGATCCTGTTGTTCTTTAACAATCAGTATTCTAGCGCTTCTTAATTCATCAACTGTCAGAAAAGTTGGATATGAAGCCTTTTTAACTTTAATACTAATAAATCTTAGTAACAAAGCTACAATTCGCTCTAATTTTTGACAACTTGAAAATCTTTCAAATAATTTAACTATGTTGTTTTCTGTACTCGTGATTACGCTTCTAACAACTATTTCTTCTTTCTGTTCCATTTGAAACTTTGGCCAATAGTCTTTAGAATTCGAAAACCATTTTGGCCCATTTCACCAAATTGTGCACTCTTTTAATTTGGTGGCGCAAATACCTCTGAAGGCAATGTCAGCAGGGTTATCTTCCAACTTCACATGACTCCATTCTGTATCCATTAGTTTTTTTATATCATCAGTTCTACGTCTAATAAATTTATCTTTATATTTATCTTTATCTAATGGTGGAATCACTCCATGCAAAACTTTCTGCTATGTTAGAAATTGATTCCTTTGTTCTCTGCATTAACTTACTTAAAAGATGGGCTGCGCAAAGCTCTAACTTAGGAATGGTCTTTCTGTTTTTCTTAGGATTTACTTTACTTTTACTAGCTATTAACGTGACCGAATCTTCTATCTTTGCATATACAACCGCCGCGTACGCTTTTTCAGAAGCATCTGCAAAACCGTGAAGCTGAACCGGAAGTTTATATGTGTCTTTATCCATCTCGGAATCCTAATGTCTTCCAAAAATTTTAAATTTTCTTCGTACAACTTCCACTCGTTTCAATCATTCACATCTAGTTCTTGATCCCAACTTATTTCCTGTAACCACAGTCTTTGCATAAATAGTTTCCCAACAATAGTAACTGGTGATAGCCATCCTAATGGATCGTATATTTTTGCTACGTTCGACAATACTACCTTTTATTGATTTCTTTACTGATAGTAAATTTAACGCAAAACTTAAATTCATCATTAAAAGGTTCCCACTGAAGCCCTAAAGCCTTCGCGGACTCATTCTCTTCAATGCTTAATGTTTTTCTTTCTCCAGCATTCTCTACATTTTCAATAATTTCTTAATGATTCGAAATCCATTTCCTCAAATTCATCCCTACTTTTTCTAGCTCCAATGAGACCTGTTTAGCAATTTCTTTGGATTCTTTAATGCTGTCTGATCCTGTCATCAAATCATCCATATAGAAATCATTTTTTATAATTCCACTTATTAGTGGATCTTTACATTTATCTCCTATATCCGCTAGCACTCTTTTAGCTAAATACGGAGTCGAAGCAGTACCATAGGTAACTGTAGTTAATTTATAGTCTTTAATTTTATTTTTTGGAGAATCCCTCCACAAGACATGCAAAAATTCTTGATCGCATTCTGTTATATTTATTTGACGGTACATTTTTTCAATGTCCGCTGAAACTACATACTGCCATCTGCGCCACTTTAAAATGATGTCGAAAATATCTTTTTGAACTCTAGGTCCAATATACATAATATCATTTAGACATTTACTATTAGTTGTTTTTGCCGACGCATCAAAAACAACCCTTAATTTTGTTGTTAAGCTCGCATCTCTAATTACGGCTTGATGGGGTAAATAATATTTACCTTCCGAGCTTGCCTCAACCATATGCCCTAAAGATATGTATTCTGTCATAAACTTACAGTATTGTTCTTTTAGGTTTTTATTTTTAATTAGTTTTTTCTATAAATTTAAAAATCTTGCCACGGCTTGGCCTTTAGATTCCCCTAAGGTTTGTTCTTCCTTAAAGGGCATATTCACAACATATCGTCATGAAGAGTCTATGTGTGTTGTATTCGTGAAATTTTCTTCACATAATTCGGATTCTAAATCCTCTTTACTTTCTTCCTCCAATTCCCAAAATCTTTTTAAATCCCTGCACTCTATCGTGGTCGCAACTACCGTGTTACTTCCTTTTGATTTGGTACATCCAGACGCTATCCATCCAATGTCTGTGTTTTGACCAAGAAGACCGGTTATTTATATTTCTCCTTTTTTAAGAACTTTAGCGTATAAATCGGCTCCTATAATTAAATCCACTCGACCCGTCTTGTTAAGCTCGGGATCGGCTAACGGGTAGTTTCGCCACCTCGTTTTATCAATATTTAATGAGCGCATTGACGCTTGAACGCTTTCATTAATTTTGGAAGGACAATTGCCTCGACTACTAATTTATTTTTCCTTTCTTTTAAAGGTTTAATATTTAGTTTTATTTTATGCTTTGATATGCATTTTTTTATCGAGGAAACTCGATAATCTCAGAATAATTCTTTATTTTTGGTAACTTAAGAATTTGTGAAGCTTCCTCTGATATTATCGTACTCTCTGTTCCACTGTCGATCAGCGCTCTCAGTTCTTCAAAGCCTCCACTAGCTGATTTCACATGAATCAATGCTGTGGCCAATAGGGCCTGTGTCCTACGCGTATTCACTTTTTCTTTATTATTATAAATGTGAAGAAGCGTGTGGTGCGGTTTCTTGCAATTCAAGCAAACAATTTCATTTGTGCACCTTTTATTGCTTGAATGCTTCAGACACTTTGAACAAATGTGACTTTTTTTAACCCAGTCATTTCTTTCTGCTGGTTCCATACCCTTAAATTTATAACATTGTGTAATATTATATTATATTATGGGTTGGTAAATTACAAAAGAGCAATTTTCTTTCTGCTTTTGTTTTGAAACTCTTTTCTAAAAGATTTATTCTCCTGTGGAAAAGAGGAAATGGAGCTGATTCTTTTCTCTAGGAACTCCATGACATCAGAATGTGCCTGAATTTCTTTTGTCTTTTTTACATGGCTCTCATATAAATTTAGAGCATCCTTGTTAAATTTCCGAAGTATTATGTGGGCAAATACTGCATCCACATCTTCGGATAATTGTGCCTTTTAATTTGATTATATAAATTGACTTATTAATTGTTTCAATAAATGTTTTAATTTGCTTATTGGATTCCAAATTTAAATTGGGTAGATCCATAAGCCTATTTATATGATCAGAGAAAATGTTTCTTCTGTTCTCATACCACTGGGTTAGCAATTCCCAAGTGGCTTCATAGTTATCCCCAGTGCCTAGCAGTAAATGGGAAACCACGTTCTTGGCTTTTCCTTTTAACGCTGATTTGAGATAACACAATTGAACGGCAGTTTTTAGGTCATCTCTTGTATGAATGAGTTCCAAAAACAGCTCATTAAACAGATCTCATTCTTTTAAATCACCGAAGAAAGTGGGTATCTGTATTTTTGGTAGCTTAGGTAATTCCTCTGCCTTTACAGTTATAGATTCCTTAACAATATTTTTTTCCTTGCTAAGTCTATTATCTATAGCATCTATAATGTTTCCGACATCGAATACTAATTCGTAAACTATTCTTTCAAATTCCTTGCTTTCAAAACTACCTCTTACTTCATAAACTAAACCAAAAATCTTAGCTTTCCAAAATTGAATTTTATTTTTTCTCACCCCAAAGGAAAAAAGATCGGAAGTTAGGTTATTAACGGATTAATTTAAATAATTCCTGAAACACCCAGCATTTATATTAAGTTCTTCCTTCAACATATCAGCCTTCGATGCGTGCCTAATTTCGCATATTTCTGCAACTTTTTTATCACCCCTTCCTGCTGCCCTACCCGAGTCTTTCTCAAACTGAATCTTAAGCCTGGCAAGTACCATCATCATCGCATCATAATGTTTTAATGTGAAATACTCGTGCTCAACTGGTGCCATCTTTAGTAAAGCACTATGATTGTAAATAAATTTTCGGACGACATTTTCTTAATTTATTGATGTTTTTTTTTCAATTAAATTTAGGAATAAATTTTTATTTTCTATCTTCTTTCTTTTTTATAAATTTAGTTTTAGAGTTGTAATATTTCAATTTTGTTTTTGAGTTGTAATTTTTGTTGTTGTTTTGCTGGCTTTAGGATTTGTAACTTTTTAATGCTTTTTTAGTATTGTAGGAACATTATTTTGCTTACCTCTTTGGCTTTTAGCATTTGTAGGAATTTTTTCTATTTTAATCCAACTTATTGCATTTCTCTTGTCTATGGCCTCGAAAACGCTCAATGGTTAGCGACCTTTAGCTGTTTTTAAAAAAACAGAATCTTTAAGGTGCTTTAAAAAACAAAAAAGACTCTTTATATATCTCTTTGCCTTTATTTTGTTCAACACTTTTGTCTCTTACCTTTGGTAGCAGAATCTTTAAGGTGCAGAAAATCTCTGAGTTTCTTACCTTTGGTAGGGGAAAACTGCAGAGAGATCTGTCCAATTGTTCCGCAAGGAATCAAAAAGGCTCGAAGGACCAAAATGAAAGGAATCCTATAACCAGGAAAAGAACTTTCACCGTTGAGTTCTGTATAAAAACTGATTTTATTTTTCTAAGTCTTCGCTTACGTAGCTAACATGAAATTCTTATAATATACTTATCTATGGTCTACGCAGAGACCACATATATTTGCCTGAGCGGGAGCCTTATCAACGGTCCCCCGCAAGGCGACCCTTTGTAAAGCGTGAGAACTATATTTATTGTCAGGCTCAAGTGGCCTGTACTTAAGATTACAACTGTTCGGCGCTGCACCCTTGTAGGTTTTTTGCTACAGATCATTATTTACGGCTCTAGATAGATTTACATATTGACATGAACAGAGCTCGTAAAATCTTAAATTTATGACAAATAGTGTTCTTTTTGAACAGGGCCGGATGATGCCATCCTTTAACAGCTGATTGATTTCTGTGTTAACAAGATAAGCTGCTCCCATGGGATCAGGGTATAGCTTGGAATATACGCGTTCGTTAGTCTCTGTACGAATTGTGGCAATGATCGAGATGTTAAAAAGTGGCGCCTCGTTAGAGTGCGAAAACACTTGTTTCCTCTTAAGGATAATTTTTTTAAACTCAGCTTTCACTGAATTTGGGACTATTAAGTCATCGAAGTTCCCGTTATCGCATTCCTGGTATTTGAGTTGTTCAGATATGTTTCCATACCTGATTACGCTGTTACGTTAACCTAATGCGGATTTTTATAGTTCTCCCCGCCAACCTCAATGAAGGGCAAGCCGGATCTTCCTCTAAAAAATTGACGATGTCATTACCGTCGAATGAGTAACTGTCATCATCAATCGCATTTAGTGCGGCTGTGGCCGCGTTTTCGTAATCTTGAGTATCATTCGCGTTTGCGGTCTGCTCAATATTGTTAACCCGCTGGCGCCTTTGGCCAGTCATTCTCTCCGAAGCGTTTGGTCTTTTTGAGCCCTGCAAATTTTGGTATTGAGGGTTGTTTCCCTGTCTAAAGCTCGTAGAATGACAGAATTTAGAAGACGATGGATCAATGTCCATAGGCTCTGCTGATTGATTTGGTTTACCATGATCTACCCAGTTGTCTGGTTTACGCCATGAATCATTGTTTTGATATTTGTTTGGCTTTTTGAAAAAATGGGGATTTTTTTCTGGTCCGCGGTCGGCATCAAAATTTATTGAGTAATGCAGCCCTTTCGTCGTCATGTGCCATGACGATTTTGTTAGTAACGAGGGTCAATCTTCGTTCGACCTCATCGTAGTACTGCATTAATGTAAGGTCGCCCTGCTGGACCGACTCAAGTCCCTGCCGTAATAGGCGCAAAGATGTTTTATCTGCGTAAGAGCAGTCTAATCTAGCTATTATGGCTTTAAAATTAAGCACTGTATTATATGAAACTAGCAGCGCGCGAGCTGGGCCCTTAATTTTGTTTCTAATAATAGTAACGGCTTGGAAATGCTGGGCACTGCCCGGATACGATTCGAATAACTCATAGGCATCGGTGGCGGATTGCCTCCATGCCACGTACTCGTCTTGCACACCAGTAAAATCTGGAATTGACTTCACTACATGTAATGGTATATCGCATTTTGGTACGATTGGTTCTACCGCTAACCTCTGGTAGGATTATACACGCAAACTCTGGAGCTGTTCATTAACGGCATTGATCTGTTTCGCGAATGCGGCTTTAAGCCTCAGTTCTTGATTAGTCATTGTCATTCATTGTTTCTGAGTTATTTTCTAGTTCTGCCCGTGCTGATTGATATTCACGGGGCCCTCTGGCTAATTCTTCTTCACTATCACTTTTGATTTCACGTCCAGTTTCTCTATATGAACCAGAAAAATTCATAAGGCTGACACTAAACACAAGTTGTTGGGAGGCCGAATGTGTTAATTCGACAAAATTAATTTTGTGTATTATGATTTTATATTAATAACCGGGAGCTTAGCGTCCGAAAGGATTTTATTTAAAGACGGCCGATATTATTTCACATTGTGGTCACATTTGCAGTTGCCTTATTTAAATCGTATGTTTTATTATAAATCAATTGTAGGGATTCTTATCTATCCCTATATGTGTATTTAAGTTTTGTATTAGTATTGGTCAGCCAACTTACATGTTTTGGGGTTGTGAATTCTGTACTAAAGTTGAGAGCCAATTATGTTTTGATGTCTTCCCCGCACTGATATGTCCGAGCTGGGCGGTTGCCGCTGGCTCTCCGCTTTTTCCAATTTAGGAAGATTACGTTGGGAGTAACTAACTCCGTTGCTATTGGCCCTTAAGGCTGACTAACCAATTTCAATGAATAAAAAGGAAGTTTACGGCCAATGCCGGAGTTCTATATTCAATCAAGTGCTTTATTGAATTTCCATATTAAAACTGAAGACGGAAAATAATTTACGTAAGCTAAGTGCGGCCGGAAAGCCGACCGCTCGTGCAGCAAAGTGCTGACACTAGCAAAATCAACACAACTCACCGTGCACCAATGGAAATCGGGAACGGCCCCTAAAGATGTTTACGCTGATATCCTTTATATCTATGTGTTGGAATGGAGAGAAATACTAAACACACATTTTATTACGGTACGCGCATGGATCTTCCTTATCGTTTCTCCATGTAATGTTTCCAAACACATCTGAAGTTCGCACTCAGCCAGTCACAGGCACACCCGTACACTCAGGCTTACTTACATTAAAAGAAATTGACAGTGTGTTTTGACCCTCCCCTCCTCATTGGAAAGGCTTTTTCAAGCCCTTTCCAATGGTATGCTTTATACGATTGTAAGTTAAAAACTGCAACTTTTCATTAAGACGCTTATAAATAAATTGCCACACCTCCGCGCACAAGCAGATATCAGCGCACACTTGAGGGTTGGGGTGAGTTTGCACCTCCACGCACAAGCACACTTGTGGATAGGGGTGAGTTCGGTCCGGTCATTCAGAAAACAAATGGAGGGAGGATCTTATAGAATACCTGACTCAGGCGCACAAATACATACCGAGTATACGTGCATATAAGTATTTAAAATTTAAAAATTAAATCAGCTAAATGTAAAACTTATGTATTATAATCAGCCTATGTTTTATGTTCTAGCTACTAGAAATATCTTAGAAACATGTTCCCAGAAAACAATTACTGCAACGTTACACTCCTTTTCTCCTTAATTACAGAAATCTAAAAAGTCTGAAATTTGAATAAACAACTTGAAACATTGACTTATACTTGACTATGCACTTGACAATTTTATTATGGTGCGTCCATGAACGTATATGGGTTCTAAACGGACCATATCGGGTGATAAGTGAACCGATCCTCTTCACAACGACGGATATGGGTTTCCACGTCGAAACCAAACACACGCACACACGTAGACAGAGGCCTAAATACGAGGTGTGTTCAAAAAGCTTTAAGGTGACCTACTGACATTCGGAAAGTTAAAAATGATATATAATCAAATTTCTGTTAACGAAGTTATCGAAATTTTTCTTTTGATAAAGAGCGATCGAATCATAATAATCTAAACGGTCAAAATAAACGAGACAAAAATTTTTAGATTATCTTCAGTTTTGACCACAAAAAAAACATCAGATCAGTGGCCAAATCTGAATTACTCATGCCGAAACATGGGTGTTTCAGGCACTCCTTATTTGTAAAGTGTTTTGGGTGTCTGTATTAATTGAGTGGTGACACCGGTCGGGTGTCGAAAAAAGACACCCTTGATCCATATTTTTCGATACCAAAAAATAATACAACGGAAATCATTAAAATAGAAAATAATGTAATCAAATATACATCTCCCCAAAACATACCTAATTCAAGATTATAGAGGTAATCCGATTGAAACTTGGTTTTAAAAGAAGAACTCAAGGAAGACCGAGAAAATGTTTAACAAAAACAAAAAAAAGTTTTGATATATTTTCGAAAATGGTTCTCCATATCGTGATAAGTATCCGAAACTCTTGACAGAGGTTCCACTCAACCAAACACACCACTTTTGAACACACCTCGTATATAGAAATTGACAGTGTGTTTTGAGAAAATTCAACCCCTTAAGACAATCCCAATCCTCCTAATTAGGGTCAGGAAAACATTTCTATATTCAATTAATGGATAGGGGGGGTCGGAAAACTAATCATGAACCAATCGTCACATTTTGTTACTTCTTTGAACACGTGCACTGATTTTAAAAACTATAATTTATGGGTTTATAATTTCTGTGCCAGACTCCATACTGACTAAAAGGACCTGCGGGTTGGTGAGGGGGAATACTTATCACAGGAGACGACGGAAAATGCGTTTAGGGGTGGGGGAAACCATGTTTTAATCACTAATGTGACAGGTTAATTGCCAATAAATCTGTGCCAGAACAAGCTTTATATTACTTTTACTAAAGTCATCCTCACACATTTCAAACTAACCTAATCTTACCGCAGTGTGCCCTCCTAGAAATCACAAGACAATGAAAAGCATATTTTTGGCGGCATCCACAGTATCGTTACAAGTAGGCCCTGACAAATACTAGATTTTTCTTACAACACTTATTTTATCTATCGATTACAATGGTTGACCGTCGAAAACAGTTAAAATTAAATTTTACAATGGGTACATTATACTCACACATCCGTTAAAATTCCAGAAAGCCATTTTTAATCACTTGGAAACCATCAGGACATCCCAGCATCTAGCATTTTTTTAACCGAAAGTAAATTGTGCGGTAGTTCCTTACAGTACAATACATTTTGTAAGGCGATGGGCTTAAATTCTCATATCTGACGGCCCTGAATCGAGTATAAAACTAACTGCATTTTCTACTATCTGAGTCTTTCTCCGCAACGAAAACATTTGAGCTTAGACTTCAATTCAATCCTAAATGGTTTATTCATAAATTTAGTTTCTTTCTTAACACTCCCTAAACCTCCATTCTCTCCCTAAACACTCCATTTTCTATACCCGGCAGCACTTTATCTCTAGTTTCTCTGTTAATTCCATTTATTTCAATTTTATGATCGAGGAGTTGTGTCTTGACAAAGGCTAATGTTGGGCAAAGCAGCCAAAGACATAGACGGATGAGTAGCGGCGGGATTATCAGTAGTTTCTTTTTTGTTTTGATTATCTCAATTTCACATGCGTTTTACTGTTACATTCTAGTGCATCCGCTTTTGGGAGCTTTTGTAAAACTGCTGTAGCTCGAGGCTTTCGTTATTAAGCTGTACTTCTTGCATTCGGCGTGGTTTTGTTGCGGAGTTGATTTGGTTTTGATTTGAACTCTTAGTTGCTCAACATTTTGGTGACCCACAGCGCATTTTGATTATTGCAGTCAGTATAATAGTGCCACGAAAACTTTTTGTTTTTGTTGTAATAACCATGCACTTTAATTACATAAAAGAGTATGTAGCTGAATCCACTGGATCTGCTGCTGCAAGCATGGAGAGGATGCTGCGGAGACGAGCCCGGTATGAAGAAGCGTCCGCGTGATCGATTCACCGCGCTTCAGGAGGAATTGGAGGAGCTAAATCATAGTGAAATCGGAAGTGATTTGTACTGGAAATTCTCACAGCTACCCATGAACGTGCATGTCGACATCCAGAAGGAAGTTGCCAAGCGCTCCAGTACAGTTGCTGCCCACTCTACGCTGTTGCATGGAACCAGTGGTGCTGGTATTTCACCCACTCCATACACGCCTGCTCCCTCATTGCCCCCGTTGCCGATGCCAACATTCAGCTGTGGCTATGCCGAGTGGCCAGACTTCTGCGCCCTGTTTAAGACGACGATTGACAGCCATCCTTACTTGACCACGATGGAGAAGCTCAGTGGTTTTTTTATGCCTGCAAGAGTCAGCGCGTTGGAGATTACTGACGCGAATAATGATGTTGACCTTGATCTCTTACGCAACCTTTTAAGTAATCGACGATTAATATTCCAGGCTCACATCAACGATATCTTGCAGATAAGGGTAGTCGAGCCGGGATCTGTTGCAACTGTTTTGGAGTTTTTTCACCGATTCAATGGTCATAGGCGGGTCCTCCTGAGTTCCGGGACGACGGACGAAATTCAAGGATGCCTCCTCATACAGATCATCTTTCAAAAGCTGGACCCCGGGCTCACAAGTTCACCTCATCACATCACGTCTGGCCAGCCAACTTCAGCTTTATTGTCCGAATGCTCTGTAGCAGTGACTCGCCTTGGAGACAATGAATTCACTGAATTGTCTGAAGTCTCGCCTATCCACGTATTCGGTATGCATTGAGGCAGTTGTGGCGTCTCACATCGCAGAGCGTCAACCTGGTCTAAACATAGATGTCTCCAACTGGAAGGTACCCGCCAATGTAGTTATGGCAGATCCACAGAGCGCAGCGTGTGGATCAAAAAGGATTCCAATTCCCCGTAGGATGAAACGGTGGCGCCGCTTTCTTCCCAAGCGTTGTCGGTCTTCTTTGGTAACCTTGATGCTACGCAATGCGCCAACCAGTGCTGCGTTCCACCATCCAAGGCTTGGACGCGGCGGGATGCAGCCAGGCAAACATTGACCGTGCTTAGCATCGAGCGTATTAGATTCCTGTTGTCGTATCGAAAACGAGGCGAGGATTGTTGTACCTCTTGATCATCATTCCCCAGGCCACTGAATAGTTTCCTTCCTTGAGCTTCATTTACGGATGTCGTTATCGCGATTTGCCTGAAACACTACTCGAATTTTTGTTGTTGTGGATAAGGCTCGTGAAGGCATCATAGTAGCCTAGTCAATCAAGAGAATTAGGAACTGACATTTGAGGCAATTCAGCATCGGCGCCCCCAGAAACTGATGGAGGAGGCGCGCGAGGCTCTGTTCCAAGTTTGTCCAAGTCCTCAGCGAAAGCGCAATAGGCTTCCATGTACCGCTCCTCGAATTTCGACTGGAAATCCTTAGCGGCATAATTCGAATCAGAAAACCCTTTAAGGTTCACAATCACCGAATCCGTCTCCCTGAGCGCGATCCATTCTTGTTTTCCTGAATTGTGGTTTTTTCCTAAAATTTTTCAACATGGATTTCAGGGACTGCAATCGATTTGCCTGCAAATTAACCAACTGCTCCAAGATCGGAGCTTCCGAATCAGCTTTCATTTGACAAGTGTAAAAACCGAACTTCGCGCGCATCTCGCCATCCCAAATAATAATGCAATATGGAAACTTAATAAATTCTTGTCTCGCACACAACTTGCCTACTTACCCCGTCATGCATACCAGATCCCACTAAAGAAGATAAGAAAACGTCTCGAAAGTTCCAGAAACTGCCGTTGTTTCGCCTATGTATCGCCGTCCTCTTTTCCAGTGATTCGCAGAGTCGTAACGCAACTGCGTCTAACGGGATCCATATACACAAAGAATAAAGAATTTTTAGTTATGCTTGCAATTGCAGGTTCCTTTCATGGGCACCCATTTTAATTTGTGTCCCCTTGTACTCCAAAGGGTGTACAGGGGTAAAAGATGTTTCCAATTAAATTATGCGATTATGGTTAAATCATGAACATAGATGTGTAAAGAATCTCCCGCGTTAGACGTGCGTTCTGTGACGCTTACCGAAGACGACTGCCTTGTCCTCTTCTCCGCTCTCTCGATCAGACGCATCATCCGAAAGAGAGAGAGCAATCAGCTGATCAATCCTGCTCCCCGCGTACTAGGAGAAATAGTAAACTTAATAAGCGATAAAAGGGCGAAACTGTAAGACACGTTATGTTGGAAAGATTGGGAGTTCTTTTTGTAACGGTTTATTCGATCTTATCTCGATATAATGCTGCTGACAAAAAAATGAGAGGGAGAGCGTCTGCAAAATTTTCTTGAGCGAAAAAGCGTTATTAGGCACCGCTATCCCGCTCTTTTATTCGCAGTCAGGCGATATCCCTAAAGAGAGTTTGCCGAGAAATAATCAAAGAACATAAAGGATTATGTCGTCTGTTTGTTTGCTGTTTGCTGTTTGGAGTGCAATAAGGCTTGCTACTTGCCACTTTTTGGAGAAGAGTAGCAGAGTGTAGCAGAGTTTTTCAAGCTACATACGATTGTTAAGGATTGCGTCCTGGGTCATAAGGCTTACGCATCAATCTCGTCGATAAGATAAGCTTGAGAACTGAGGCCTCACCGTAGCTGAATGTTTGAAGCTGAGAATTTGTTTGTCTGGAGAACCAATTTGAGGCGTTCTCGTTCGTTCATTGTTTTCATTTGGGACCGCTTTAAGACTGGCGAAAAGACGTAGTTAGGCAAACCCGCGTGCGAATTATGGGTCCAGATGGGAGTTGCCCGATAATGCGTCCCGCTGTAAAGTCGGCGGTTTTTGGTTCTTTGCAAAAGTGGAAATGTCACAAGTTGATAGCGCTTCCGATAGTTTAAGTTTATTATATTTTTATGATAACAGTTACTTAAGGTAAAACCAAATATTCATAGTCGCTATAGTCGAGTGTCGCGACTATAAGATGCCCATTACTGTTTTAAACAATTTTAAAATATTCATTTTGCTAGAGGAAATTTACAAAGCGCCACCTTTTGTCAGAGAAAGAATGTTGAGTAACAGATAGTGACGGCACTGCTCATTTGAGGCCTAATAAACTACATTTATTTTTGATAAATCGATAGATATTGAAAAATGATGTCAAAGAAGATCAAACAAAGGCTTACACTATAATATTATAGACGCCACAATTTTCCGCTGTTTGAGTGGGCGTGGACGAATGAAAACACGTCCTGAGTTGCAGTGGCATCTCTTAAATACGTATTCTTAAGCCTAACTAACTTAAGCCTAACTTGCTGTTATAGTTCCCGAGATTTTTTCATTCTGCTTTCCCGGTTTTTGTGGGCGCTAGAGTGGGCGTGGCTTGATGGGAAAAAACAATTAGCATTTGTGGCATTATAAAAATCTACATACTTAATCAGAGTTTTTTATCACATATAGGTACCGAGATATCAGCTTTTCTACAAAATGCGAAAACCGCCGTTAATGCTTTGTGGGCGTAAGAATGGGTGTGGCTGGATAATGGTAACACCTAGGGTGCGGTGGCATCTCAAGATTATACATATTTCATTTCAACTTTCTAGCTTTAATAGTTCCTTAGACTTCAACGAATTGATATTTTTGTGTTTTGTGGGCGTCAGACTGAAACTTGAACCATTGACTAATACTTGACTATGCAATTGACAATTTTATTATGGTGTGTCCATGAACGTACATATATGGGTTCTCCATCTCCATGGATGGCGCCGCTTTCTTCCCAAGCGTTGTCGGTCTTGTCTTATCTTGTCGGTAACCTTGATGCTACGCAATGCGCCAACCAGTGCTGCGTTTCACCATCCAAGGCTTGGACGCGGCGGGATGCAGCCAGGCAAACATTGACCGTGCTTAGCATCGAGCGTATTAGATTCCTGTTGTCGTATCGAAAACGAGGCGAGGATTGTTGTACCTCTTGATCATCATTCCCCAGGCCACTGAATAGTTTCCTTCCTTGAGCTTCATTTGACGGATGTCGTTATCGCGATTTGCCTGAAACACTACTCGAATTTTTGTTGTTGTGGATAAGGCTCGTGAAGGCATCATAGTAGCCTAGTCAATCAAGAGAATTAGGAACTGACATTTGAGGCAATTCAGCATCGGCGCCCCCAGACACTGATGGAGGAGGCGCGCGAGGCTCTGTTCCAAGTTTGTCCAAGTCCTCAGCGAAAGCGCAATAGGCTTCCATGTACCGCTCCTCGAATTTCGACTGGAAATCCTTAGCGGCATAATTCGAATCAGAAAACTCTTTAAGGTTCACAATCACCGAATCCGTCTTCCTGAGCCGATCCATTCTTGTTTTCCTGAATTGTGGTTTTTTCCTAAAATTTTTCAACATGGATTTCAGGGACTGCAATCGATTTGCCTGCAAATTAACCAACTGCTCCAAGATCGGAGCTTCCGAATCAGCTTTCATTTGACAAGTGTAAAAACCGAACTTCGCGCGCATCTCGCCATCCCAAATAATAATGCAATATGGAAACTTAATAAATTCTTGTCTCGCACACAACTTGCCTACTTACCCCGTCATGCATACCAGATCCCACTAAAGAAGATAAGAAAACGTCTCGAAAGTTCCAGAAACTGCCGTTGTTTCGCCTATGTATCGCCGTCCTCTTTTCCAGTGATTCGCAGAGTCGTAACGCAACTGCGTCTAACGGGATCCATATACACAAAGAATAAAGAATTTTTAGTTATGCTTGCAATTGCAGGTTCCTTTCATGGGCACCCATTGTAATTTGTGTCCCCTTGTACTCCAAAGGGTGTACAGGGGTAAAAGGGGTTTCCAATTTAATTATGCGATTATGGTTAAATCATGAACATAGATGTGTAAAGAATCTCCCGCGTTTGACGTGCGTTCTGTGACGCTTACCGAAGACGACTGCCTTGTCCTCTTCTCCGCTCTCTCGATCCGACGCATCATCCGAAAGAGAGAGAGCAATCAGCTGATCAATCCTGCTCCCCGCGTACTAGGAGAAATAGTAAACTTAATAAGCGATAAATGGGCGAAACTGTAAGACACGTTATGTGGGAAAGATTGGGAGTTCTTTTTGTAACGGTTTATTCGATCTTATCTCGATATAATGCTGCTGACAAAAAAATGAGAGTGAGAGCGTCTGCAAAATTTTCTTGAGCGAAAAAGCGTTATTAGGCACCGCTATCCCGCTCTTTTATTCGCAGTCAGGCGATATCCCTAAAGAGAGTTTGCCGAGAAATAATCAAAGAACATAAAGGATTATGTCGTCTGTTTGTTTGCTGTTTGCTGTTTGGAGTGCAATAAGGCTTGCTACTTGCCACTTTTTGGAGAAGAGTAGCAGAGTGTAGCAGAGTTTTTCAAGCTACATACGATTGTTAAGGATTGCGTCCTGGGTCATAAGGCTTACGCATCAATCTCGTCGATAAGATAAGCTTGAGAACTGAGGCCTCACCGTAGCTGAATGTTTGAAGCTGAGAATTTGTTTGTCTGGAGAACCAATTTGAGGCGTTCTCGTTCGTTCATTGTTTTCATTTGGGACCGCTTTAAGACTGGCGAAAAGACGTAGTTAGGCAAACCCGCGTGCGAATTATGGGTCCAGATGGGAGTTGCCCGATAATGCGTCCCGCTGTAAAGTCGGCGGTTTTTGGTTCTTTGCAAAAGTGAAAATGTCACAAGTTGATAGCGCTTCCGATAGTTTAAGTTTATTATATTTTGATGATAACAGTTACTTAAGGTAAAACCAAATATTCATAGTCGCTATAGTCGAGTGTCGCGACTATAAGATGCCCATTACTGTTTTAAACAATTTTAAAATATTCATTTTGCTAGTGGAAATTTACAAAGCGCCACCTTTTGTCAGAGAAAGAATGTTGAGTAACAGACAGACGGCACTGCTCATTTGAGGCCTAATAACCTACATTTATTTTTGATAAATCGATAGATATTGAAAAATGATGTCAAAGAAGATCAAACAAAGGCTTACACTATAATATTATAGACGCCACAGTTTTCCGCTGTTTGAGTGGGCGTGGACGAATGAAAACACGTCCTGAGTTGCAGTGGCATCTCTTAAATACGTATTCTTAAGCCTAACTAACTTAAGCCTAACTTGCTGTTATAGTTCCCGAGATTTTTTCATTCTGCTTTCCCGGTTTTTGTGGGCGCTAGAGTGGGCGTGGCTTGATGGGAAAAAACAATTAGCATTTGTGGCATTATAAAAATCTACATACTTAATCAGAGTTTTTTATCACATATAGGTACCGAGATATCAGCTTTTCTACAAAATGCGAAAACCGCCGTTAATGCTTTGTGGGCGTAAGAATGGGTGTGGCCGGATAATGGTAACACCTAGGGTGCGGTGGCATCTCAAGATTATACATATTTCATTTCAACTTTCTAGCTTTAATAGTTCCTTAGACTTCAACGAATTGATATTTTTGTGTTTTGTGGGCGTCAGACTGAAACTTGAAACATTGACTAATACTTGACTATGCAATTGACAATTTTATTATGGTGTGTCCATGAACGTATATGGGTTCTCCATCTCCATGGATGGCGCCGCTTTCTTCCCAAGCGTTGTCGGTCTTGTCTTGTCTTGTCGGTAACCTTGATGCTACGCAATGCGCCAACCAGTGCTGCGTTTCACCATCCAAGGCTTGGACGCGGCGGGATGCAGCCAGGCAAACATTGACCGTGCTTAGCATCGAGCGTATTAGATTCCTGTTGTCGTATCGAAAACGAGGCGAGGATTGTTGTACCTCTTGATCATCATTCCCCAGGCCACTGAATAGTTTCCTTCCTTGAGCTTCATTTGACGGATGTCGTTATCGCGATTTGCCTGAAACACTACTCGAATTTTTGTTGTTGTGGATAAGGCTCGTGAAGGCATCATAGTAGCCTAGTCAATCAAGAGAATTAGGAACTGACATTTGAGGCAATTCAGCATCGGCGCCCCCAGACACTGATGGAGGAGGCGCGCGAGGCTCTGTTCCAAGTTTGTCCAAGTCCTCAGCGAAAGCGCAATAGGCTTCCATGTACCGCTCCTCGAATTTCGACTGGAAATCCTTAGCGGCATAATTCGAATCAGAAAACCCTTTAAGGTTCACAATCACCGAATCCGTCTCCCTGAGCGCGATCCATTCTTGTTTTCCTGAATTGTGGTTTTTTCCTAAAATTTTTCAACATGGATTTCAGGGACTGCAATCGATTTGCCTGCAAATTAACCAACTGCTCCAAGATCGGAGCTTCCGAATCAGCTTTCATTTGACAAGTGTAAAAACCGAACTTCGCGCGCATCTCGCCATCCCAAATAATAATGCAATATGGAAACTTAATAAATTCTTGTCTCGCACACAACTTGCCTACTTACCCCGTCATGCATACCAGATCCCACTAAAGAAGATAAGAAAACGTCTCGAAAGTTCCAGAAACTGCCGTTGTTTCGCCTATGTATCGCCGTCCTCTTTTCCAGTGATTCGCAGAGTCGTAACGCAACTGCGTCTAACGGGATCCATATACACAAAGAATAAAGAAATTTTAGTTATGCTTGCAATTGCAGGTTCCTTTCATGGGCACCCATTGTAATTTGTGTCCCCTTGTACTCCAATTAAAGGTGTCATTTTAAAATGGGGTTTCCAATTAAATTATGCGATTATGGTTAAATCATGAACATAGATGTGTAAAGAATGTCCCGCGTTAGACGTGCGTTCTGTGACGCTTACCGAAGGCGACTGCCTTGTCCTCATCTACGCTCTCTCGATCCGTCGCATCATCCCAAAATGAGAGAGCGATCAGCATTTTGGAGAAGAGAGTCCCAACAAGCCGGGACAGAAAAGAGGGAAAAGAGAACCAATTTGAGGCGTTCTCGTTCGTCGAGGATACATCGCTTTCGTTTGGGACCGCGTTAAGACATGCGAAAAGACGTAGTTAGGCAAAACCCGCGTGCGAATTATGGGTCCAGATGAGAGTTGCCCGATAATGCATTCCGCTTTAAATTCGGCGGTTTTTGGTTCTTTGCGGAAGTGGAAATGTCACAAGTTGATAGCGCTTTCGATAGTTTAAGTTCATTATATTTTGATGATAACAGTTACGTAAGGTAAAACCAAATATTCATAGTCGCTATAGTCGAGTGTCGCGACTATAGGATGCCCATTACTGTTTTCCACAATTTTAAAATATTCATTTTACTAGTGGAAATTCACAAAGCGCCACCTTTTGTCAGAGAAAGAATGCTGAGTAACAGATAGTGACGGCACTGCTCATTCGAGGCCTAATACCATACATACTTCATTTCAACTTTCTAGCTTAAATACTTCCTCAGACTTCAGCGAATTGATATTTTTGTGGTTTGTGGGCGTCAGACTGGGCTTGGCAGGATGCTAAAATAAACTTGCGCTGTATAGGGACTTAAATATCATTCTGCTTAATTTCAACTCTGTATCTATAATATTTCCTGAGATCTCAGCGCTCATACGGACGGACGGACAGACGGACATGGCTTAACTGACTTCGCTATTGATACTGATCAGGAATATATATCCCTTATATAGTCGGAAACGCTTCCTTCTACCTTTTACTTATTTGTCAACGAATCTAATATACACTTTTACTCAACTAGTAACGGGTATAACAAATCGAATATTATATAATATATGGTATATAATATTATAATACACAGAAACAAGAAAAATCAGATCTTGCAGCGTAATCTACTCTATCCAGGATAATAGAACGTGGACAATTCGATCCTTAAATCGATTTTATTGATCTTTTTGGATAAGCGAAAAAAACAATTTATTTTTAAGGAAAAAATAAATTGCAAGTTTGGTCACCTTAAAAAATTCCTCAGACGAATCGGATTGGATAAATCTAAGTAAACGAAAAAGTAATTTTAAAGTAATATAACCCAAGAAAACTAATAAATATTAATCACTTCCAGAATCATTGCGTGCTGGTGTTGAGAAGAAAAAGACAGTTTGATAACTATGTTCGTTTTTCAAATAATTAATGTAGATTGTCCACACTGGATAGATGCATAGTCACCGACCGCCGAGATTCCTTAAAACCCAAAAAGGTAGACAAGCTTGTACTCACAACTAAAAACGCATATGTTTTAAAAATATAAATAAATACGTTGATAACAAATAATAAGCTAATTTTTTATTTTTAAGCTGATGTTACATTTGTTTGCAACTGTAAATTTGGTGTTTTTCTCATCACCTTTTACGCGAAATATGTCTCTCTTATTTCAAAATTTTGTTTTTCTGTTTTCGAGTTTAAATTGATTTAATCGATCGTTTTAAGAATTGAGTCGATTCTTAAAATGTTGAATTGTTTATAACTGTACTGGACAAGTTCATTAGCGAGTGTTTTATTCTGTTAAGATAATATACAATTATCATAAACTTATTCAAATTTTACATTTGAATCCTAGTTGTAATAGAACTATAAATCATCTAAAGTTCCATATAAAAATTCACATCCCTACTATGAAAATAAATTCTATTGTTTTGTAATTGCCACGAGAAACCTGAAACTTAAAATTTGTGCAACCGATACTAGTTTCGCATCATAAATGGATTCAGATTCATTACTTTCGACCGATGGAAAATCTGATTTTACCTTTTCAGAACATAAATTGATATATTTGTATCCGACAACAGGATATAACCCATAGTAGTTATAATAGATATTTAAGATTTATAGATGCATACAGGGAAGAATGAACGCGATATCTTAAAGCATTTTAATTAAGTGTTTCAAGCATACATTTCTAGATGTGGGTAGTATTAATTTTGTAGTGACAAGTGATTAAAAAACTCACTAGTTTTCGTTTATTTTTTGCTTCTGAAAGACTTTATTTATTTGACAAAAGCATAGTCATATTAATTAACACAATCTGCAGATTTTGAAGTTATAAATTGTGAATTAGTTATCTGTCGTGTCAATTTTGAGATGTACGAAAACGCATCCAGCTTTTACTTTAGATATTTATTGGATACAGTGTGAACAAGAATCATCGATTTATATCGATAGAATATGATAGCTCCAACCACAGCTTCATTTATGTAATAGTAGTCAAACCCGAAAATAAATGCATTTGACGAAGAACAAAATTGGTTTTATATTTTGTTGTAATTTTTAAGGCTATTCCGCGGTGAAGGCGCTTATGGTGAAAAAAATATATAGAAAATATAATATTTTGAAGGTAATATTAATGAAATACACCTGCACATTTCAAAACAGAATGACAGATATACATTACATATGCGTAAACTTACAGGGCAAAATGCAGCTGTAGACAATCGAATACCAATACATCACCACTGTCAGGCAGCAGCTGTTCTCGTTAAGTGCTACAAGAAGGTTTCGGCGGTGTGATCAATTACGTTCACTCGGCGGCTTGTATCAGCTATTCTCATTTTAGAGTTTTGTCGGCTAAATATCAATTCAAGTGTGTGTTATTTCATTATATAAATAAACAAGTAGAAGTGGAAAAATTTAATAGGTGCTCAGAGTCATTAAGTTGGCATAAAATCGGAACTCTGGTTAAATGTCTTCAACCGACGTCAAGCTATCACGGCTGCTGATCCTGGCGCAAAAGTTTAACAACTTCTATCTTACAGGTAAGAAAACGTACACATTACGTTTAAATCCAGAATCGGGTGTCGGCCTCTGGACTGTATTTAAGCATTAAAGATGTGAAATATTCTAGATACATATGTACACACACATGCATTTAAAAAATATCCATAGATTTCTTCTTTTGCTTACATTATGGAAGCCTGTTGTGTATTGCTTATATATGTAATTATAATAAAAATACTGGATAACATATGTATGTACAGTGGATCCAAGCTTATTTCGTGCAAGAAAAAATCGAAGTTTATATTTGATACTGCTACTAAACCAGCAGTTAAACGCAGTAATGCTAAGAATGTCGCATATTATTAAAATAATAACAAAAGTTTTTTCTTATTTAAAAAAACAAAAGAATTTTTCATACAAAAACTAAAAAATAGGACAATTCTGACGCACAAGCTTATTTCGTGCAAGCACTTTAATGGTAAATACCTCTAAACTACGACTTTTAAATCCATTTTTTTTCTTAATACTACTAAAACTATATTAACAAAAGCATATTTATAAGTTTTCGAGGCTGGGGGCACCCAAAAATTACGGATTAACGAGGATTTTCAAACTATGGCGCCACGAACAACTATTGAGCAAAGCGAATTAGTCCTTAAACATTTTAAGGATGGGAAAACCTAGGAAATGGTTGCCTCAAGCCCTAGTACAAGCCCATACATAACCCTAACGCTTTTTTGCGAAAATTGGGTGGCAGAAAAGGGCCGTGATGCACCGAATAAAATTTTTAATGACCAAGAGGAGAGACGTATTGTCCGAAAAGTGAAGAAAAACCCCAAGGTATCGGGTCCTAAAATAGTTGCGGAGATTGAGTACGAAATTGGCATAAAATATTGCCCAGGTACAGTTCGGAGCACTAAGCATAACCACCACTTTAATGGTTGAGTTTGTAGAAATAAGACCTTCGTTAGTGCTAAAAATAAGTTGGCACGCGTCAAATTCGCCAAGGAACTTGAAACTCGTCCGATTTTGGTCTGGAACGACGTTATATTTGTGGACGAATCCAAATGTAATATATTTGGGTCCCATGGGAGGAAATATGTTTGGCGGCGTCCCAATACAGAGCTACATTCAAAAAACAAAAAAGCAGCGGCTAAGCACGTCGGTGGTCATGCTATAGTTTGGGCATGTATGACTGTGTCCGGCGTCGGAAAGTGTGTTTTTATTGACGGAATCGTGGATGCCAATAAATATTTAACTATTTTGAAAGAAAATTTGGTGCAAAGCTTGGGGTTTTCCTTCACTTTTCGGACAATACGTCTCTCCTCCTGGTCATTAAAAATGTTGTTCGGTGCATCACGGCTCTTATCTGGCACCCGATTTTCGCAAAAAAGCGTTAGGGTTATGTATGGGCTTGTACTAGGGCTTGCGGCAACCATTTCCTGTGTTTTCCCATCCTTAAAATGTTTAAGGACTAATTCGCTTTGCTCAATAGTTGTTCGTGGCGCCACAGTTTGAAAATCCTCGTTAATCCGTAATTTTTGGGTGCCCCCAGCCTCGAAAACTTATAAATATGCTTTTGTTAATATAGTTTTACTAGTATTAAGAAAAAAAATGGATTTAAAAGTCGTAGTTTAGAGTTATTTACCATTAAAGTGCTTGCACGAAATAAGCTTGTGCGTCAGAATTGCCCTATTTTTTAGTTTTTGTATGAAAAATTCTTTTGTTTTTTAAATTAGAAAAAACTTTGTTATTATTTTAATTATATGCGACATTCTTAACATTACTGCGTTTAAATTTTTTTTGATATCTCTGCTGGTTTAGTGCAGTATCAAATATAAACTTCGATTTTTTCTTGCACGCAATAAGCTTGGATCCACTGTATATACCAGAGAACGTCAAGGGTGTCTTTTTTCGGCACCCGAATCACACTTATACATTTCGAGTGTTTGTCGCACTCACGAACAGCAAGAAAAGAGCAACACACCCGAACGCGCAGATCGCTCTGGGTGTTTTGTGTATTTGTTTTTTGTCACCCACTCAATTCTATGCACATGATTCTATTGCACAGACACCTAAAACACTTATAGCAAAAGAAGGGAGTGTCTAAAACATCCATGTTTCGGTATGAGTGATTCGGGTGTCTTCAACTGATCGGAATGTTTCGGGTGTCTACAACTCATCTCAGTGGCAAGTGCACATTCGAATAGAGCTGTGCAAAACATCCACTCTTATTTTAGGGTGCCGATCACACTCTGGTACATACATATGTACATAACACTTACAGTGGATAACATTAATACTAGGTTTTTCAACTTTAAAGTTGGAGAAATTAACCCCAAATACATCAAAAAAAAATATTCAAAATATGCCAAAACGCTTAAGCAGTAACGGCAAGGGTACACCCAAAAAATAAGTGAACCCGAATCATTTGTGGGTTTTCGGCACTTAGAGGGTGGTTGGGTGGTAAGGGTGGTTGCCTTATACTTGTAATTTGTAAAATGTGCTCATAAGCCTAAACTATTTACCCAGACACCCGAAACACTTAAAGCAAAAAAGGGTACTATTCGAAACGCTCATGTTTCGGAATAAGTGTTTCGGGTTTCTTCAACTGTTTTGCATGAGCATGTCATTGAGGATTGATCGAATAATTTTACATGAAAGGAAGGAAGGAAGTCCCAATTATTTTACATGAATATAGCCCCTTCAGAAAGTCCAATATTTTAGGACTTTTCGTGTCATCATCAAACCATTTGCCTGCTACTCGCAGGGCGATTGACTTATGATATGTATTCCTGTCCTGCAATAAACGGATAGCTTCGTATAACATATTTTTGTCAATTTCTATCGATTTACCAAAGATTTTTTATTTCGGATCTTTATTTCGCTAATCGTCCTGCGAGTAGCTGGTAGATGGCTTGATGACGATTCTATTGCACAGACACCCGAAACACATAAAAGCAAACAAGAATTTATTTGAAACACTCATGTTTCGGGATGAGAGTTTCGGGTGTCTTCAACTGTTTTCAGTGTTTCGGGTGTCTTAAACTGTTTTGCATGAGCACAATTTGCACTTATTTTTATACCCGTTACTCGTAGAGTAAAAAGGTATACTACATTCGTTGAAAAGTATGTAACAGATAGAAGGAAGCGTTTGCGACCCTTTAAAGTATATATATTGTTGATCAGGATCAATAGCGAAGTCGATTGAGCCATGTCCGTATGTCCGTCCGTCCGTCCGTATGAACGCTGAGATCTCAGGAACTATAAGAGATTCAAAGTTGAGATTAACCATGAAGATTCTTGAGGTCCCGGGACAGCGCCAGTTTATTACACCATCGTGCCACGCCCACTCCAACGCCCACAAATCGCAAAAAACTAAAATTGCTGAAATCTCAGGAACTATTGGAGCTAGAAAGGTGAAATTCAAAAAGTATAATCTTTAGATGCCAGCGCATCTAATAGTGGTACTACCATCCGGCCGCACCCACCCATACGCCCACAAGGCTCAAAAGACGATTTTCAGATTTTCTAGAAAAGCTGATATCTCGGTAACTATAATAAATAGAAAGTTCAAATAAAGCATGTAGGTTTTTATGATGCTCCCAATGCGAATAGTTTTTTCCGTTCAAGACACGCCCACTCTAACGACCACAAAACCCGATAAACCAAAAATGCAAAAATCTCAAAAACCATAAGAGCTACAAAATTTTGCTTAGAAACACGTATTTAAGAGATGCCCCTGCAACTTGCCACAAAGTTGCATCCGGCCACGCCTACTCTAACGCCCACAAACCGCGAAAAACTGTGGCGTCTATAAAATTATTATGATTGCCTTCGTTTGACCTTGTATAACTTATTTCTGTTAATATCTATCGATTTATCAAAGATTTTTCAAATCGGAACATTATTTCGCTATTTATAAAGAAATTAAGGTTATAAGCCCTCACATGGGCAGTGACGTCACCGTAAGCATACTCAACATACTTCCTATGACAATAGGTGGCGCCTTGTAAATTTCCTTGTGAATAGCAAAATTAATATTTTAAAATTGGGTAAAACAGTAACGGGTATCTTATAGTCGCGGCACTCGACTATAGCGTTTCCCCTTGTTAACCTTCAAAAAATGGTTTTTGGCCAGGAAAAGTTGCAACATTTCCTATAGTCCATAAACCACCAAATCGAGGTGCTCTGGGAACGTAAACTAGATTCGTTTTTAGATGAGAATGCTTGTAGACTGCCCTACTACGGGCCCTACTGCTCCTACATATGGGCTCGGAACCCCTTTTAGATGACGGTCTTCGCCAATGGAATTGGTTGCGTTGTTGCATCACACCTCCAGAATCACGCGGCGACTCACGAACCTTTCAAAAACCAATAAAACGCATCAGTGGTGGGGTCAGACATTAACTCTAAGTAGACCGTTTTGGACGCAAAACTTGCAAACAAGTCGTGCCCCTTGAAACCACTTCGCTTGGAAGTATGGCTTTTCTAACGGTGGAAGCATGTCGGGAGCAGTCACTTAGTTTAAATTATAATCACTGCTTGTTTTTGCCCAGCATCACTGAAAAAAATAATGTGAATGCTGAATTATCGGTCTTACATGTACTTAATCCGAGAGTAGGCACAGCAACTATTTTGAGAGGAAGAACGGAGCCCGAATGCACTTAAGTGAAAAAGCTTTATTAGGTCCCGCTCCCCTCCTTACACATGCGTACATGCGGTACTAATAGTTTAAGTTTATCATATGTTTTATAACAGTTTGGTCTTGTTCCCTGATAGAGTAATGGGGACTCTTTTGAAGTTGTAAGATGGTGGTGTCATTAGACAAAGTATTTAAAGTATTTATTTTGCTAGTGGAAATGGACAAAGCGCCAAATTTTGTTAAAATAGCGTGTTTACCAACTAATGGTGACGTGACTGTCCATGTGAGGCCTTATATCCTTCCTTTCTTTACACATGGCGAAATAATGTTTCGATTTGAAAAAAACCTTTGGTAAATCGATAGATACTAACAAAAAATGATATACAAAGTTAATCCAAGGCATTCAGTATAATATTATTGACGCCACAGTTTCCGCGGCTTATACGCATTAGAAATGCGGCGGGATAATACCACGGGTATGTGCTGGGATCTCAAGAGTATGCATACTTTATCCCAACTTTTTTGCTCTAATAGTTCTAATACATACAAAAAGCTTTGGTTAATGGGAAACAAATAGTGGACTACATCTGTGCTTCTTCTCTGAAGATCCTTATCATCCCACATTAGATCTTGTGATCAAAACGGGACTATTTATTAATCCTAAGAACAATTACGCTGATAGGAAAAATCGATGTTTTCGTTAAACCGATTTTACAAACATTAGTAACTGTATTTCTGTTTCTGACTGGTCCGATTTAAAAGCATGTACCGATATGTCGTCAATCTGAGACATATTTTATAGTACAATTAACCTATTTTTTATCGTTGTGTTCCGATGCAGTATCCAGCTGTGGCGGAAAAACCCCTTTGGTATACAAGGCACCTCACTGAACTAAAAAATATCAAGTTGACTTAAAAAAAAAAATTAAGTTATGCGTCTTATATGGTATAAGATTATAGAGTATTAGAAGGACTATTCAGATCTGGACCCGAAAAAGTACTGTAGTTTCGTTAGCACCAAGCGTAAGCCTAGATCCTTTTCGTCTTTGCTATCGTTTGGAAAATCTACTGCAAGTACGGATCAGGACATTGCCAATCTTTTTCCTCAGTTTTTTCAAACCAACTACTCACCTTTGATAGCAACCCCACAGACTTACAGTTATAATATCTCCCGGTCCAATCTCATTTCCGACCCACCTTGTCGGAATGTGGAATCATAAAGGATCTCCAGAACTTGAAGCCGGTAATTTCGCCGCCTCCAGGCGTGGTACCGGGCTGTGTGGTACTGTTCGTCTACCCTGGCCAAACCTCTTTTGAAAATGTTTAACCTTTCATGGGAATCGTTCACGTTTCCAACTCTCTGGAAAGAATCACTTATTATTCCTCACTTGCACCACCAGTGTAGATCTGTCATATCTTCATGACAACATGGATTTATGAAACAACGGACTACCACACCTTACCTTCTGATCTAACATTTTTCGTGCTCAGTGGTTTCCAAAAAACTTCTAACGGATTGTCGAGAGCAGCCATCTTGTTAATACCGAAATCATGGTTTACAATTTGGTCAACATCACTGTAAGCTGAAGTATCTATTTTATCTGCAGACAAGCCGAGATAAGCAAATAAAATCTATCAGCCTTTTTCTTTTACACCGTTGACGGCACCGCTTATTTGTGTATTCACAGATTATAAAATATTTATAAAAACAAAGGTGGGATAAATTAATGCCCTCCTCAAAACATTTGATGACCCCAACGTGATCGTGAATGCGTGTGACAATTAAGAAATTATTATACTCGTATATTGGTATACAAATTTTAAGCAACAATACTGTGGTAAAGGTCAACCACATAAACTCAATACGGTTTGATTGCACGGTATTCGCATAGTCCTGCAAATCAAGGCTACAGCCAGCATTGGCTGCTGTACAGTTCGAAAACTATTACGCAACGCCGAGCGTTACTTAATTTCGGTTATAAGTTAAGCTAGAGCTTGTGGAACGTCCCCCAGATAACGAAGTCTTTTATCGGGCAAAGTCAAGCTCCGTGGCGCGTCAACTTGCAGCGTTAAATACATTCTTGAGTGACGATCAGTTGGCCAAATTCGATAAAATTGAATTGTTGGTGCGGTTAGAGCTAGTCGAGAAAATGAAGTCCGACTTTGACTGCTCCCAACTTAACCTTGAACAGCTAGTAATCGAGGAGATGCAATCCGACGCGCGCATAAGAAGCCACCGCGTACTATGAAACGAAAGGGAGAATCTGCCGAGAAAAATAATCCATGGCAAATTCTAATGAATTGCATGGCATCAGTGCCGCCTTCAAAAGCAATTCGAAGCCTACCGGAATTTAAGCTTCCGCGGTTTGGTGGAGCATACATCGATTGGTCGGACCCCTACGCTATGTTCAACACGGTGGTGGGAACAAACGAGGACTTGTCAAATGTAGAAAAATTCCAGCATCTTCGTTCCTGCTTTGATGGCGCAGCGTTGGACACAATTTGATCCTTGGAACCCACTGAGAGGAATTGTGACAGGGAATTAGATCTATTGATTTTACGTTTTGATAATAAATTGTTACATTTCCAGGCACACGTTTAGTCATTGTTTCAGCTACCAGATGTAGAGAGGGTATACAAGACGAATACAGCTAGGCAGCGTAGTCCTCATGAAGGGGGACAACCTACCCCCTTACGGGTACCGCCTCGAAAGCACCGTCTCCGGAGATGATGCTCTGGACTGTGCAAGGGGGCAACGATACTTGGAAATATGGCTCTTCAGAGTATGTCGGGAGCAGTCATCTTAAATCATGGTTTACAATTTGATGAGCGTCGATCAAGTTGTGGTGATCCGCACAAGCTCTGGACTCTGCAAGCGGGCAACGATACTTCTACATACTTCGCTTGGAAGTATAGCTCTTCAGAATATGTCGGGGGCAGCCATCTAAAATCATAGTTTACAATTTGGTCAGCATCGCTGTGTGCTGAATTATCTATTTTATTTGCAGACAAGACGATATAAGATCTCGCGAGTCGCTGTTCGCTCGGCTCGTTTCATTGCATTTTATTCTTCATCGTTGTAAAAATGCAGTCACAGCGCTGCTCAAATAGAAAATAAAATCTCTCAGCTTTTTTCTTTTGCATTGTTCACGGCGACGCTTTTTTGTGAAACTATAGATTATAAAATATTTCTAAAAAGAGATGGCATAAATTAATACTCTCCTCAAAACAGAGATCTCATTTACACTGATTTGAGTAAAGCATTTGTCTTCGTAAATCACAGCCTTCTTTTGGGAAAACTTATCGGATCCGCTGTTGCCCGCTGTTGCCTCACTGGTAGAACGCAATGAATTCTTTTTTAAAAATTCACTGTCTGCCGTATTCTAAGCTTCATCCCCGGGGACTTAACGGCTCTAAATGCAAAGCAATTACCCAAATGGCCTAAAACCCCAAATAGCCACTTATGCACTGCATGACATAGCTCTAGTTTTGTTACTAATCTATTTAGCACAAAACTAACTTTCCCTTGCATCTATACTAATTCACTCGGATCTACAGTCGGTACATAATTTATTCGTAAACCCATGAGTTGGAAAATTATTCACTAATATCTCGAGAAATACGTAACGGAAATTAAAACGTAATATCTCGAATGAAAGATATACATTTCGAGCATATATTTTAAACATAAACTTAACAAGTTTTAACTTAAATACTAGATAATTTCCTTAATAACGCAAAAAAGTCATTTTTTACGCACAAAAATTATTAGTATAATATCGTGAAATATGCATCGTGAAATGCATCGAACCCCAGTACAGGAGCACTGCGAAGACCATTTTATAGAAATATGCAACAGCCACGCCTACTCTAACGCACACAACCCAAGGAAAACTGTGGTGTTTATAATATTATAATGTCTTTCTTTGTTAGACCTTGTATGAAATTACCTTGTCAATATCTATCGATTTACCAAAATTTTTCTTTAAATCGGAACATTATTCCGCTATTTATGAATACTTGTAGGTTATAAGGCCTCGTATGGCCAGTGACGTCACCATCAGTTACTAATACAGTTAATTTCCACTAGTTCGACTAAAGTGTTGTTTTACTTAGCTTTTAAAAATAGCACTTTAAATTTAATGTACAGTATTTTTTATTTTTTATAAAAAACTGCTTGAAATTTTAACTAAAAGTTAATTTTTTAGATTGAAATTTTACTTCTTATATAGTGTTGTTTTTTGAAAGCAAAGAAAAAATGTAAATAAATTCCTTTGTGAAAACAGTTTTTCGGAAAATTCGTTAGCAGTTTATGTTTTAACATTAAAAACTGAATTTGTAAGAATTTATTTAAGAATACTTAAATAATAAACATTTCTTATTTCAACACAGGTTTTCATAAATGTGACAGTCGTCCATTTGTGGTTGAGGGTCAGCAAGTTGGTCTAATAAAGTCAGATGTTCTTAAGCATCTCGTGAAGTACCCCGAAGTATTTTCCATCCGTGATTGTGAGCAAACTAAACAGGTGAGTGTAATATATATTAAGAATTCAACTTAAAATTTCATACTTAATAACTACAGGGTTTGGTTGAATTGAATCCTGCGTTCCGTGACTACAACGAGCGGTCCGAGCAACTAGAAAAGGTATTGCGAGTTCTACGCACTGAGGGATTATTTCCTGCCTTACAGGGATGGAGGGATGAATACTTTGAGGTGAAGTCCGATTGTAGGGCTCTACTAAAAATGGAACGAGCGGCAACCCCGCTCTTTGGTGTGCGGAAGTATGGCGTCGATATCAACGGTTACGTTAGGCATCCAACTCTTGGGTTATGCATTTGGCTACAGCAGCGATCAAATACAAAAGAGACGTGGCCTGGAAAGTGGGACAATATGGTAGGGGGTGGTCTTTCTGTAGGATTTGGCATTAAGGAGACAGCCATTAAGGAAGCTGCTGAGGAGGCATCAATTCCGAGTGATCTTGTGAAGAATTTGGTGTCCGCGGGCTGTGTATCATTTTATTTTGAAAGCCGACAAGGCCTATTTCCTAACACCGAATATGTATTTGACTTAGAGTTACCGCTCGAATTCGTTCCACAAAATGCAGATGGAGAGGTGCAGGCGTTCGAGCTTCTCCCTGCCAAGGAGTGTGTGGAGCGAGTTTTTACTACAGATTTCAAAACAACTTCAGCGCCGGTGGTTATTGATTTTCTTATTCGACACGGATACATAACTGCAGATGACGGTAAAAATGGTTGTAACTATTTGGAACAATTGCTTAAACATTAATTATTTATTTTTGCAGTGGTAGACTTTACTCAAATTATTGAGCTTCTCCATGTGCCATTACAGACCCTTTATACGTACAAGGTACGTTTAGAGCAGTCTCAAAAACAACAGCAGAAATTGGTTTGTGATACTAAAAATTCAAATTGTCCAAGCTTACAGAATAAAGCGGCGGAGAATGGCCATAAGAATGCATCTTAAACAATAATGTATAGTTCTCAGGACGATTGGTGCAGGTTGGAAATCAAATTTAAATAAAAGTGCAAACAAAATATAAGAAATGTGAAATTTCCAAGATCTTAAGTAAACAATTTCAAGAAGTAAAGGCAAATAATTATAAGTTAATAATTGACATAATTTTTAAGTCAAGAAAACGTAAAATTCTTCTATTTTCTATTAATATTTATTATTTGTTTTGCGGGTAATACTGGTATAAGGAATGGAGGAAGTTATTATGCAAAAGTCGTCCTATTAAGTGACGAGCATAAATAAAAAGATCCTTGCGACAACAGTGTCTTAAGCCACGCTGAATATGAAATGCAGTTATTTTTTGTTGTTGGTGATTACGTTGATATAGCAGATTCATAAACAAATAAACTATCCGATACCTGTAATTTTTATAATAAATAGGTTGGCAGCAAATTGAGCCACGATGTGTATGACATACACACATGGCCATCCACGAACATCATTTGTCGGCAAATTTTCAAGCAGTCAACATGTCAGCGGACGACGCTAGCGGCACTGTAATTGCACTGATGGCAATAAATATTTGCTCGCCTCGCATTTTGCATTCCACATAGCAGGCTCATTTTGCAGACAAAAAATATATTCTTGCAGAAGTTTTTGGCTCATTTTGCGCTGCACAAACACGTCATCTCTCTAGGAAACGATCTCACAAATGATGTTCTTGACAACGTTGCCATCCATTGGTGAGCATGTTGTTGCGAGCATGGACAAAATAGAATGATTTCAATTTCATGTTGGCGAACACGAAATTTGACGACGAACAATACCATCAACGAGAAAAATTTCGGCGAGCACAACATGCTCGCCTTTGGATGGGCTGCTTCACACACGGTGAACAGAGGTTGATCTTATGACAAACCAAATCTAACAAATATTAATATTAAAGTTATGTTTAAATATAATTTACGAGTTATTTAAAAAAAATCTATATCTATCAATATTATTATCGTTCGTTACTGTTTTATTCTATTTTAAAGTATTCATTTTGCCAGTGGAAATCGACAAAACGCCACCTTTTGTCAAAAAAAAACAGTTTTACTAACTGATGGTGACGTCACTGGCCATGTGAGGCCTTATAACCTACAAGTCTCAATAAATAGCGGAATAATTTTCCGATTTAAAGAAAAACTTTGGTAAATCGATAGATATTGACAAGGCAATTTCATACAAGGACAAACGAAGAAAGACATTATAATATTATAAACACCACAGTTTTCCTTGGTTTGTGGGCGTTAGAGTAGGCTTGGCAGTTGCATCTTTAAAATACCACGTATTTCTATAAAATGGTCTTCGCAGTGCACCTATACTGGGGTTCGATGCATTTCGTTTGTGTCAAAGTTTTCTAACCTTTAAATATTTCAATTAGATCGTTAGTTTATTGGATGGAATATATTGCGCATATGGTAGAAGTGTTACCGTTGAAGTTTACCCTAGCTGCTACGATGCATCCGGACTTCGTGTTCTGCAAAATTGGATCTTTCGCTGTTGTGAGTTTCTGCTCTGGAAGTAACATCGTATTGTTTAGCTCTGCCCTAATTAACATGTCGATTCTTCTTGGCTTGTTAAAACTCGAGTTTGCAAACTCATAGTTTCTTAGCACCTCCGTATTTGCAAGATATATTCGTTGGGCTGATTAATCTTCTATAATAAGATATAGTACAAATGCCTCCATTCGTTGGGTGTACTCCCCGTGTTGTTACTTCACAATATGTTCACAAGTGCTTCACTAGTTTTTGAATTACCTACAATGCTTCAAATGCCAATGCCGGCATTTTTATGCTTTAGTGATAGCATTGATGCGTTCGGTACTCAAATTTATCTGTGATCCTGTGTTCAGTATTGAACAGTCCTACCGATATTTGTTTGAGAGATGATGTGTGTAGAGATCCGAAGACCCGCTACAGGAGAGAATGTAGAGATCCGTAGAGCCGCTACAACAGACGCAGCTCGGGCTGGTGCCAATTGGAGATGTCGTCTCGGTAGGACCACGGGAAATTTATAAGACCCAGCACTAGGCTGGCCAATAAGTGACTATCGCTGTCGCCAGCAGTTTACACAGCTGATCTGAACTGATCACGGTTGACTGCCGAAGTGATCTTTCCTAAGAAACCGGTCATCCTTATATACCCCTTCGGCTGGGGACAGTGAGGCCGTTCTTGGTAATCCGTTGGTCGTGTTTCGTCATGGTAGTGTTCCCCTGGTTAAGGCACGCCCGCGCATTCAAATTAAAATTCTACTGCCTTCATTGGTTTTATTATCTAACAACTTATTAGGGGAGTGAATTCATGTAGCATACTTATTTATAGCTCATTATTATTTATGCGCCGAAGAAGGCTTGAACTTTCGCGTGACTCCCGTTGCTTGACGTGCAACCCACCTCCCGCCCAACCGACCGATGAGCGCTGCCGTCTATCGTACGGTTCGGAACACGGGGATAGTACCGAGTGAAAAATTTTACAAACTACGAAATTAAGTATGTGTTGTTGTATATCGAGATGTTAGGTTGTTGTATCTTCGAGCTGTTAGGTTGTAAGTTGAAGTTCAATGAAAAGTCTTGCACGTCAGTGCAGTTTGGATTTACGTTTTATAATAATCTTTTATTATTAAAATGTTCTCTTACCCTAAGTACATAAGTTCAGCGCGCACTGCGCTGCCGGTTGAGCCGGCAGCGGCGCGGCTGCATTATATATTTCTTATATGTATATACTTATGCTTAGGTGACAATGGACATGCATGCTTTGTCTTACGTAAATACTTTAGAGTGAGAGAGAGTATTATGCACTTATGCATAGGGCACTGGCGGTCAGCGTGCATATGCTGACTTAGCCGAATTCACAAGTGGCCGATCATGTTACGCGCTCACTTGAGTTTGTTTTTGTTTATTGTGGTAATCACAGTGTACACTCGATATATATGACATATGTGCATATTACATCTCCCTCCTTTTGAAAATAACGTAATGTAGTGGAATTATTTTAATTTATTGTTTTTAAAGGTTTTCAAATTTAAAATTGTAATATTGAGAAGAATTACTTTAATTAAACTTTCTCTTTTTTTTTATATAAAATTTGAAATTGAAATGTAAAATGTAGTTTTTTTTCAGTTGATCAAGCCGGGTTTTTTTTTAATTTCCCATTTTCAATTACGTAGTTATCCCTGTCTTCTATTCTAACTATTTTATAGGGCCCTAAATATACTGGGTCCAATTTATGGCCAGTTTCGTTTTTTAATAGAACTTTATCTCCTATTTGTAATTCGAAATCTATAGCCTTTTTATCATAATTTTCTTTATTCTTAGTTTTTTTTTTTTGTCGAGCATTATTCTTGCTCTTTTATAGGCTTATTCTAATCTAAACTTAACTTCTTTAGCGTAATCGTCTATGTTATATAAAGGATCTATTTTATTTATAGTACTAAAATCGTCTGGTAAATTATGCAACTTACCAAAAACTAATTCATATGGACAATAGTTGTGTGCCATAGAGGGGGTCGTGTTGAAACAGTATACGAAATATTGAATCCATACGTCCCAATCAGTTTTATCAGCTGATATATAAGATCGTATATATTCATTGAAAGTTCTGTGACTTCTTTCAACTCTTCCAACGGTCTGGTGGTGGTGTGCAGTAGATGTTATATTATTAATCTTTAAATATTTGCACAAATCATTTATAATTGCATTTTTATATTCTGTTCCCATGTCCGTAATGAAGGTCTTCATTGGACCGTACTTCAGAATAAAATTTTCAAATATTACCTTTGCTACTGTATTAGCATTTTTATTAGTCAAGTCACAAATTAATGTGACTGCGTATTCGTTACCATTTTCTGACCTGGGTAGTGGACCAATCGTGTCTACTATAACCCTGTCAAAGGTAAGTACAGGTGTTACTGTAATAGTTAAAGGAGTTTTTATATTTCTTGTCAGTTTGGATTTTTGGCATTTGGGCCATTTTCGTATATACTCAGTAATGTATCGAGTCATACCTGTCCAATAATAATATCTTTTAATCCTAGCTAAAGGGTTTGTTATGCCAGTGTGACCTCCTTGTGTTGGATTATCGTGAAATTTAGACAGTATAGCTTCTATTTATTTTTCATTATTTATTATAGTCACCGGGTTGAGTAGCGCTACTCTCAATGTTTTCAATGTCTTATTGCCCATATTTTTGAAAGTATCTATTGAAATGTCATCAAAGATATTTTCGCACGGTGCTATTTTTAATTGGCTTATTTGTAATATACCGGCTTCTTTCTCGAGCCTTGGAAATAGTTGACCTAAATCAATATTTCCATTTGTATATATATCACCAATATCTATTCTTGCAATAATTTTCTTTCCATGTTTAAGGGAACATTCCGAATCTTTTATATGCAAGGTCACTACTTTTCGTACTTCGTCATTGTTTATGACGTTGTATACGTTGGGCTGAGAAGCTTTTTCTGTAGATTGCCTTGGCAATTCTACTTTTTTATTTTCTGCGCAGAAATGTTGTCTACTTTGGTATCTGGTAGTGACTTTCAGGATTTTATTTTGTATGTCTTTAAAGTCTTAGATGGTTATTCTTGATAACGCATTCGCTACATGATTATCTTTACGCTTCAGATATTCTACCGTAAAATTATATTCCTCTAATTCAAGCCTCATACGAGTAAGTTTAGAACTCGGATTGACCATTGAGAATAGATATGTAAGTGGTCTATGATCCGTTCTTACTGTAAAATGATTACCATAAATATATGGTCTAAAATGAGTTATCGCCCAGTGAATAGCTGTTAGCTCTTGTTCAGTAGTACTTTTTTTACTTTCTCCTTTGTTAAAGGATTTTGATGCGTATGCAATGGGAAGTTGGAGTCCGTTTTGGTTTTGAGTTAAAACCGCTCCACACGCTTGCTTACTTGCATCTGTTATTTTACAGAATTCCTTAGTGAAATCTGGATATTGTAACAAGGTTGGATTCATCAATGCCGTTTTTAAATGATCGAAAGCATTCTGACATTCTGATGTCCATTCAAACTGTACGCCTTTTTTACATAATCTTGTTATGTGACGTGAATAATCAGAAAAGTTTTTAATAAAACGTCGATAATAGTTGCAGAATGCAACGAAGCGTCTTGCACTGTCCGCATCATGTGGGACAGGATAGTTTTTAATGGCCTCTTATTTTTTATCATCGGGCAAGATTTTTTGAACATTTTTCTGGATGTAGCTTCAGATTGTATTTTCTACATTTGTCAAAACATCTGTTAAGTTTTTGACCATATGTTTCTCGGAACTGGTTGTAAACCAGATAATGCTATTGTCATCATTCTTTGGAATGAGTTAGGGGCTATTTTTAAGCCGAAAGGTAATCGCGTGAAGCGATACGAGCCATTACTCGTTAGAAATGGCGTTATATTTCTTGAACTTTTTTCAAATTCAATTTAGTGAAATCCTGACATTAAGTCAAGACATGAGAAGTACTTTGCTTTACCTAGTTGATCTAGAATTTCATCTATCCTAGGTAGTGGAAATTTTTTATTTTCTGAGCCCGGAAGAGACTTCTTCGGGACTAAAAGTAGTGGGCTATTGTATTCTGACACTGAAGGTTCAACTATTTTATCATTTATTAGTTTTTGTACTTGGGCTTGTATTTCCTGTACTTGGCTATGAGGACTTCTATAATTCTTAATATATATGGGTTCATCATCCTTTAATCTAAGCCTCTGTTTATAAAAATTATTTGTAGTAATTGATTCGGTTTCTAGTATATATATATATCTGTATATCTGGTACATAGATCTTTTAGTTGGCTTTTGAACAATAGTGGAAAATTTTTGATTAGTTGTTTCATGACTAAATTACTTCTATCTTCATTAGAGTTTTTTAATATTTCGTAATCGTTTAATTTTTCATATGTTATTTTATTTAAATTACGAATTTATTGGAATTTGTGGTGTTTAAAAATTTGGACATAAGTATGGTTGTGATCGGACAAGGTGTTTGGGATAAAAATTCCTTCTTCAATTTCTTAATTTGGTATCAAGATGTGATTAGTAATTGAAGGAATTTGTATTTTACGGACGACTTCGGACCGAACTTAAAGTACTGCGGCATTATTGGCACAAGTGTGAAATATTTCCAGTCTAATCGGATAATTTAAGTTGTTTGGACGAAGAAATAGTGAGTCGCCACTTTCGTTGAAATCTATTTGGCAATTGTATTGTTTTATAAAATCTATGCCTAGTTTTTTCTTGAGTTTCCTCTATATTGGCCTTGTCCATTATTGTTATAATTGGAACCGTTGTAGTTGTTGTAATTATTATTACGACTACGCGAGTTTCCCCTGAAATTTCCACGTCCGCGGTTTCCACCACGCTGTGAATAATTTTTAAAATAAAGGACTGTGTTTTGCTGTCCAGTTGCTTCTGAGCAACTGTTTACAATTTTAGATACGGCCTCATTCATTGTAGAGAAACTACCAGCTTCCATGATAAGTTTTACCTTCTCATTTGTGCAGTTCTTAGTCATTGCTTTTACTGCGTGCTGGGTGGAATAACTTCTGGCTAACTCTAAAGTTAACCCGTCAGTTATATATGCATTTTCCAATGTCTTCGTCATTTGCTCAATCTCTGTTACATATTGATTGGCAGTTTTATTGCGCTGCTGTAGGTTCATCAGTTTTGCTGATAACACTGCTACAGTATCGCCTTTGACATTGTTTTGTAGTTTGGAGATGACTTCAGATATTGTAGTCTCATTCCCGACAAAATTTCTGGCAACACCCTTTAGCTTTGTCTTTATCATCGACACAGCTAATTGTTCGTGTTCGCCTTTTATTGAGTCCACAATGTTTAATGCATATATATGAATCTTCGAAAGCATATATATGAGAACATATGATTTAGATTTCTCCCCTTTTATTGGCCTGTCTAAAAAAGAGAAGGCTCAATTGTTGATGTTAATACCTGCCATAGCAATTATGACAGTATTTAACGAGAAATCAGAAGAAATTAATTACGAGGTATTCAAGTATTAAACCTCGTAATACAAACAGCTTGCTCGCTCATATTATGGAATGGTCAGAACTCTCTAAACAAATCCTTAATATAAAAATCAGATTTGAAAAAGCATACAAATGCTTAACGCAGAATAGACAAACTCATAAAGACACAGTAGACAGACATGCAATAACCTTAATCGACTGCTTCAATGAAGCTCGAATATTAATATATAATCATAAAGACGTATTAACCGATCAACATTGGTCAGAAGCGTCGAGGTTATTGACAAGATTAAGAAATAATCTCCAAAGTATAAAAGAGAAACATAATCTTAATCTAACTGTGCCGTCTATTCTAAATACACCAGTAAACTTTGAGGCTAGTAGAGAAGAAGATATACAAGTCCAAGAACAAGACTTGGCAAATCTTACTATCCCAGCCACACAAATGTCTCACGTAGACTCGGATTCTGATACACATTCAAGTGTAATAGAACGCAAAACAATCACAATGGCCCAATCGAATATTGAGTTCATTCGTTAGTTATTGACAATATGATACAAGGAAACTAACTCTTCCTATGAATTCTGGGTCTCTAGTTAAGACCTGCCTTAAGTTTCTCTTAATGGGTTTTCCCATTATTGTTTATAAAATATATATATATATATTTTTTTCCAAAATTTCTTTATTTTTCTTTTCGTTACTTATTTTATGACATTTTATTATGTTTAGTTTCATTAATAGTTATTGTTTGTGCCTTGTTTTTTTTTTAAATTTTGTCCAAGTCGTTTGCTTGGCTCACGTATATTTTTTTTAAACATTTATTGTGAAGCTTATACAATTTTAAAAACAATTGGCACACATTATGATAACAATTATTACACACAATTATTACACATCGCTATTATTTGGTTCGACTTTATTAATTACGTTAGCAGTGGAATCCACTGTCTTAACGTCTACTAGTCCCATTTTGGGTATAAACATTTTTACAGTTTCCCTTAAATTTTGATTTTTATTTTTAAAGTTTTCGTTTTCATCAAATTTACTTATACTATTATTCATAAACATAAGTTTTCTTTCAATTAATTAAAAAAAAAATTTTTTTTTGTGTTCCATATACGTGTGTTTTCCTGCCAAATGTTTGTGTAGCTTTACAGGCTACACTCTAATTGGGCAACCTTAATGTCGCTCAATTTTACAATTCTGCTTAATATTTATAAAAAAAAATATGCAACGCAGTGCATTCAGAAAAAAAATATGCAACGCAGTGCATTAAAAAAATTCTCGATGTTGGCAGCGCTGTTGATGTCTCGATGTCCCTCGATGGTACAAGGGGCGGATAATCTATACTGGTGTTGCAAATGGGGCACAATTATTTTCTTAAAGAGTTTAGGAATTGCTGATAATTTAGAGATACCTCTATAATTACCAGTTTCCAAAGTTTTCCCTTTCTTGTGTAAAGAAATTATAAAAGATGATGAAAGGGGGAAGCGTAGTCGATTCAAACGAGAGATTAAACAGTTTGAGAAGAGGATTGCACATGGAAGGTCGGCTTAACACTGAAGATTTTTTATAATACTACTCTTAGTTAGAAAAGATCGTGTGACGAGGTTCGACTGCGGAACACCGTAGCCATAAGGCTGCCTAGGGGTTGTCGAAGGTGAATATGTGGTTTGAAAAAACTTGGCGAACATATCGGCTATTGCCTGATCAGTTCTTGAGTTTTCAAACGTTAGTGCTGAAGAAAACGTTTTTGGTATACGCGTAGTCTTAACGAAATTATAAAATTTTTTCGGATCCTGTGTAAATTGGGTCCTACAACGAGCTAAAAATTTTGTATAACACAAAGCGTTAAGCACGGTATTAAGAGTTACTAAGCGGAGTTCTAGTTTTTAAGTATTTTTCTGAAGCCTGAACTTTATATTTTTTAAGGTGCTTAAGCCCTTGGTTATAACAAGGGGGTTATCCGTTCTGGGCGGATACCTCATCGGAGCACATATGTCAAAAATTAGGTGTAATGCATGGTTAAAATATGTTTAAAGCTGAAGTCATATCATTGCATGCGTAGAGGTCGGACCAGTCAAAATCAGAGATGAGAATATTAAGTTTAAAAAAGTCTGACATGCTAAAACAGCGAACCTTTTTGACAGCCATAGTAGGCTCAGTCACTCCTGCATCGATCGCTAGCTCCAGAGTGGGATGATAAAGATATTCAGTAAAGTGTAGATCAGATAACCGACCTAAAGAGTTTTTAAAATGGTTAACTTGTTCCAGGGTCATGTCTAACATACCTCCAATTAATTCGTGATGTGAGGAGGTGTTAAAGCTAAACTATTTCCGTTTGTTGACCAGTTAATTTGTGGTATGTTAAAATCACCCAGAACCAGTAGCTGATCCATATCTGATATTAGCGTAAAAACGGACTGTATGGCTGCTACGTGCAACTCATACGTAGATGGGTCGGACTTGGGTGGGATGTAAGAACACGTAATAAATAAAAACCTACCAGGAAGCGAAAGTTTAATACAAATTAATTCGATATCACCAAATTGTATATTAATTTGCTCGGATACGATTTTAGAGTCTACAGAAATTAACACTCCACCCCCGGATCCGAGTGATCAATCCTGTATGCCTGTATGTTACATACCTACTCGGAAAAATTTCAGAGCTAAGAATTTCCGAAACTAGCCATGTTTCGGTAAAAACCATTATTTGGGATGCAAACCGAAGACTCTCAGAAAACAATGTAGGAGGCTTAGTACGCAATCCGCTTGTGTTCTGATAGGAAAAAAGGAGAGATGTTAGTTTTTTACCGGGGGTTGCTCAGTGGCTTTTGTTTGAGGGAGTTTTACCGCCGCAGGTCGATTAATTTTCTTTTTTTATGTCCCGGTCGATGTTCTTGGACGAAAATGTGATCCGGCCAGAACTTGGTTGAGCACATTCTGTCAAATTACTCGGAGGGGGAAAAAATCACCCAGAACCACTTACTGATCCAAATCTGATAATAACGTAAAAACAGACTGTATGGCCGCTAGGTGCAACTCATACGTGGATGGGTCGGACTTGGGAGGAATGTAAGAACACGTAATAAATAAAAACCTACCAGGAAGCGAAAGTTTAACACAAATGAATTCGATATCTCCGAATTGAAGATTAATCTCCTCGGATACGAGTTTAGAGTCGACAGAAATTAACACTCCACCCCCGGATCCGAGTGATCTATTAAGCCTGTATATTACATACCTACTCGGCAAAAAATTTCAGAGCTAAGAATTTCCGAAACCAGCCATGTTTCGGTAAAAACAATTATTTGGGATGCAAAAGAAAAGCTCTCAGAAAACAAAGTAGGAAGCTTAGTACGCAACACCCGTGTGTTCTGATAGTAAAGAATGAGAGAAGATGTTAGTTCTTTGCGAGGGGTTGCTCAGTGGCTTTTGTTTGGGGGAGTTTTACCACCGCAGGTCGATTAATTTTCTTTTTTTGTCCCGGTCGATGTTCCTGGACGAAAATGTGATCCGGCCAGAACTTGGTTGAGCACATTTTGTCAAATTCCTCGGAGGGGACGCGTATCTTAAATGATGATACTTTCCTATTATAATGATATTTAAATTGCCGGCTTTCGTTCTGGCTTGTATATAAGCGAATACGTTTGCTTCAGACGTATCATCGGAAAGCCGGGAAACGAATATATGTTTCTCAGGTGGGATTACCTTTAGGGGCCTTGGTATAGCAGGTTATAATCCTGCCCTGCCAGTGCACGCTGGTAGTCCGGTCACGAAATTCCCCTGCAGTGTATCGGGCGGGTTGATGTTAATGGAAATTGGCTCTATAGGAGCCAGTAAGCTTGATGCAGACATTTCATACCATCATGTCGGATGCCGAATTTTTCGTACTTACCGGGGTGATGGCCATAGGCGTTCCAAACCGTTGTGGCGACACTTCAGTGTTCTGAAAGTGAGAAGTGGTAGGGAGAAGGGAACTAGTGGTCTGAGGCACACATGAGTTTGATTTTGTACGCTTTGGAGACTCATTTAACAACTAGGCAATATTAAATTGGGTGTCCAGCGCCATGAGCAAATCGCTGGCTTTACGAAAAGCGCCGAGCACTTCACGAAAGCCATTTCCCTTTGAGTGCCCCGACATTTTTCACAGCAGTAATGCAAGCCGGAATCGCCTCGGGCCAAAACGTCCGATTCGGTGGCACGAAGATTGGCACATTTGGCATGAATCACTCTCGGCTGGTTTTCTGTGATTATTTTATTACAAGATTTTAAATAGCAGACAATTTCAGACATATTGAGAAGTAATTATTATTATGAAACACTATTTAATCGAACAAAGCCCACTGTGCGGGAACAGAAAAGGAGGGAGAGCTAAGGGAATAGAATTAAAAGGAGATAAGTTTAATTTATGCAGAGAGAGGGAGCGGAGCGAATAGATTAAAAACAAGATGCGGTATAGATAAGCACACGAGAGAAGCGCGAGCGGGAGAGGAAACGTTTAATCACGAAAGACGACAAATAAGAGAATGTGAAAAGAATTTAAGTAATTTGAGACACAAACGCTACACTGTTTAGTTCATTGCGCGGAAGCAAACGAATGAAGTTTATATTAAAATAAATGTAATTAATAATGATTTAAGTTAATATTCACAAATAATCAATCAAAGATAAAGGAGAGTAGAAAAACACGTCCGTTCGCTTCTAAGAGAAAATGATATATGTGATATATGATCGTCCGCGACCGTAGATCACCCTCCAAGTCTTCTCGTCCTCCGGAACCAGGATGCTCTGCCGATGTCCATAGCGCTTTTTAGCCCATCGTTACTGGATGGCACTTATGGTCGACGCTCGTCGATTGCACCACGCTCGTCGGCATCGTCCACCCCAGGTCTTTTATTACTGTGCAGTCGGCCACGGGTGGGTCCGTGACCTCTCCGAAATTTTTCGAATCCGTCCATTTTTCCTGAAATAATTAGAACGTTTTCCGCATTATAACCGTTTTTCTGATCGGATTGGTCTGTGTCTGTACAATAATAGGGATTTAAGTCCCCACGTATACCCGTTTCGATCTCTTCTCGCCGCTTTCTAATCTCTGCGATCACCGTCGAGATGAGCTCCCGGACCTCCCACGGACCATCGTATTTCGAAGCGAGTTTCGCGTTGAATCTCTCTGCCGCGTTTGACAAAAAATGGGTTTTACACAAAACCAGTTGCCCTATGTTAGGTTTCCATGTTCTTTTGCTCAAGTCATAGTGCCGTTTCTGGGCTTCCGCTTCGGGTCAACCTTAACCTTTCCCATCTACTGGAGACCGACTCCTTTACCAGACCAGAGCCTTGTGTTACCCTATCGAAGATCCGGCAGATCCCCGTTCCATTTGGTCTGTTTCTCTCCTGCCAGCTCTCATAGTTTTTACCATCCGGTTGGTGCGATCCGTAGGGTTCTGTTGCGGTGTGGATGGGGCGGTAAACTCCATGGCTGTCTTCGTCTTCTTCCCTGAGAATTGTACTCCATTGTTATAACTCTTTCCCGGAATATCCTGAAAAATGCGTCCACTGTTGCCTGTCGCACCGCCGCTATCTCCACCCACTTTGAGAATTGTCCATTATGACCACTAGGGCCCATGCTTTGTTCGGGGTAGTGGGCCCACGAAGTCCACGCATAGCGTCTCCCATGGCGCGGTGGCGATCTTCGATATCATCTTTCCGGCTGCCTGTTGTTGCGACATCTTGTATCGCTCGCCGGTTTTGCAATTTCTGACGAACTTTACGTTATCCTTTTTCATTCCTGGCCAGAAATACTGTTTTCTGATTCTCCTGGTAACTTTTGACGTAACCAGATGGCCCGCCGCTGCCTGGCAATGGTTCTCCCGCAATACTCTTAGAGCCTCGTCCTCCCTGACGAATAGTTTCCAGGGATGTAGATACGGCTCTCGAGCGCTCCTTATTTATAGCCGGCCGCCTTCAACCCTGTGTCGCTACCGGTACCTAGGTTAAACTGGTCTTTATTCGGTCGAACTTCTCCTGGTGTCGTGCTTGCCAGTCGAAGTTCTTCCACTTCCTCGTTAGCATCTGTAGCGGGTCAGCTTGCTCTGTAAACCCTGGGATGAATCTTTTCTACCACCACGCCATTTCCAGGAAGCTGTGAACCTCCTTTGTTGTAGTTGGCGGTTTAGCAGTTTATTGTCGCCGGTATTTTATCCCGGTCTGTCCTTATGCCTCGATCGGTCACAATGTACTGTAAGTATCTCAGCCCTTTTTGGAAAAAATTAC
>NW_024573083.1:0-786 GCF_018153835.1 Drosophila eugracilis | reverse complement strand
ATTTTTGAACGGATTGTTCATACAACAAAGTGGTTTTGCCGATCGCTTTTGTTAGAAGACAGAGTAGAAGTGGATCCTATTTTGTCTGCTCACATTATCATGCCAAGATTTTATTGTTTTGGAATCATTTGTTATCATTGAATCATGCAATACTTTTTGGAATTATGGTATTACTTAATACTTTTTATTGTTGAAGCGTTCTTCGAAGTGTTTTCCTAACGCAGTTGAATAATTTGCCTCCGTTAGTGATAAATGGCGAATTAGGGCTCTCTGCCTTCCATTAACGTTAGTCTTGAAGTACCACATTTTTGTAGTGGGTGTAAACGTTGATTCGATAATTATTTTTCTGAAAAATATAATGCAACTATGGCTATTTTAAGTAATCCCCATCAAATTTGGGGTGGCTACCTTTGGAAAAATGTAATGCATTTTGAACAGCTCTTGGTGGAGAACTATTTATTGTCTCTTTTTCTTGACATTACACATTTCGGTTTGTACATTTGTCACTGCATCTTCTGCCGCGTATCTGCTGTCGTCATATCCAAGTTCCTTCGTCCTTTTAAATTTTTTAAAATTTCTGATATGAATATCATTCCAGTATTGTGTAATGACGAGTGTGAAATTTTGTTTGTTTCTTCTGTCATTTTATTCATGATCTTAAGTTGTCGTTGAACACTTCTGTTCTCTGAACATCGATTCTATTTCCGATGTCCTCTTCGTTGTGGATGCGGATGCATGTAACATCCGCTTCAAAAGAGACAACTTATTGTTGAATTCTGTCTATAA
>NW_024573082.1:0-2858 GCF_018153835.1 Drosophila eugracilis | reverse complement strand
CAGGGATTCTAACGTTAAAAGACGTTCTCTGTAATGAGCTAGTTTAGTCGCTGTCGAGCGGAATCCTTTTGTATTCGAATGACATTCCTAGTATCACAATGCATCAACTGAAGAATATTGTTCTGTGCCATTTTTACCTTTTTTATATAACGATTAAGAGGTATTTTTGTAATGATGATTCTCTTACTCACCGTTGGATATATATATCATAAATTAACTTTGAACGAGATCGATCCCTAAATTAGTGGCAGTTTACCTGGTTCAAATCGCCTGTTGATCAGAACTGATCCTTTTCAACTTAAATCCTCACAGTGTTTGATCATAAGAGTTGATCGCAGACGGAAGTATTACGAACTTTACCACCGTACGGTCGCCTTGTTGACCGTTGAAGGCTTAGTTGACGTCGTGAAGTCGGATCAAATGGATATTATATTGGACCGCTATATGCGGGTTCAAATTTTGCACCAAATTGACATTTGGTTGATCAAACTATGATCGATGATGGAGGTTCAGAATTGGGTCCCAATTTGAACTGGTGATACGGTTCAAGTCGGGGGTCACCAAATATTGTTCTACCGAATCGGGTTTACTGAAAGTTTTTTATGCGTGCCTCAAGTACAAGAATCAGAGGCAATAGTCGCCGCAATAAGTACAGAATCAATTGGGCTGCGAAGAGAAGTGAATACGTCACGAATTCTTTTTGTACTGATTTTTATTATTGAGTATGAATCCGGACTTATATGCTTGCGATTTGGGGTTACAAAGAATATTTACTTAGGTCTAGTCAACATTCAAATAGTTAACATGGGTTTGTATTAATAGATTACAGGGAAAATATCACAAACAAGTATTACATCCTACCAAATGGTGTGAAGACACGTCAAAATCAGCTAAGAATGCATATGGTTTATGACCCGTTTATCACATGCAGATGTGCACAGACCAGAAATCAGTTACTATTTATTTAGGTCAAGTAGCTATCAAGAAGCGAACGAATTTCAATTAAGTCAAGTCGTACAGTGGGCTGAAGCTACTACTCTTACAAAAAGTACTTTCGATTGGCGACGCACACTAGTCGCTTTTTTCTGAAAATAAATTTATAACCATTTTCTAAAGCTGACTTCATATTATTGTACAACGCCGGAGAACATAAAACAAGTTCCGGCAGTCGATCAATTTGTTACCTAAAAAACTTAAGAGATTGTGTTCCCCATTTCCCATTATGATTATTTGTATTATCTTTAACAGAGATTTAGGATTTTAAAGTTAAGGTGTTTTGAATGTTCGAAATGTATAAGTAATCGTTAATAAGCTAACATGACTTAATTTTCAAGGTCACATTTTGCAGGCCTGTCGGTTTTGTCTCTCTGCGTTTGTGTTCCTTTTTTGTGATGGTTGACGGTTTTATTCAGTTAGCGATATTTTTAATTATAAATTAATTAATTTTTTTTTTAAGGTTTTTTTAAATAATTTTTATTTTATTCCAAAGGAAGATTCACGACAGTTATGAAATTATGCGAAGCTGCGAAATACGGAGGATTATCGGAAATGTTCGGACTGTAATATTGAGAATTGACATTCAAGGTACAATCAACAAACTTTGTAACCTTTAGTTACCACGATATAAGCGTTTCAACCAAAAAATCGAAAATCTGATCGTTTGAGCTTGGTGGTCGTACGAGTTGGTGTGACCCATTTCCCTGGCTCTAATAGTTCTGAGATTTCTACAGCGATTTCCGTTTTTCTTTGTGTTTGATCGTCATCTTTGTATCTTTTATAGTTCCGGAGATCTCAGCGTTCATACGGACAATGGACATGAAAGCTAAACGGCCCAGTGGTCACTGTGGTCTTTAAAGGTCACAAGAGCTGTATCTGTTACATACTTTTTAATATTTACTGCAGCATTTTACTCGTATAGTAAAATGGATTTTGATTTACCTACAAGTAAATGCTTCTAAATTATAGGGCCGATCACGGAAAAGAAAAATAATCCGGGAAAACAGGAATCTAAACATTGCTTTTTGCTGAAAGAGAAGTACTCGATAGAGCTTTGCAACTCTTAACTCAGGACCCAGAACTGATGGACACCCTTTATCTTCTTAATCTAGACAGCAGACAACTTGGTGTTAAGCAATCTGCCAAATGCAAAAACAAAGAAAAAGATTTATGGAGCGCGGCTGTTGACGTCCTTAGTGCAGACTGAGGATGGTAGTGACTCAGCTTACCCAACGACATTTTTATCAGTCCTTCTAGGTAAACCTTCAACAGACCAGTCTGAGTGTTGAAATTAAGAATACGATTTCGAAGTTAACATGAAAAAACGACTGCTGAGCTATCATTCTTATAATTCCAGCGAAAATGCGGAAGTCAAAATACTTACAATACTAGACTCAAAACAGGAAAACCTCTTTTTACAAGGCGGGGAAAATACGAGTCTTGCCATTATTTGGGCTAGAAAACTCGGAGGAAGCACTTTCCATAGGTCGATCAACGATGTACTACTCGAACATATCGGGAAATGTGGATATGTTTACGATGATGATGTACTATGTTTTTTGTTCGAGGTGAGTTTTTTGGGCTATAGTGATAACAAAAGGAACCAAAACCGACCCAAAAAAGGTTGTGGGGCTACTGGGCCTCTGAACCAAAAAAGAATTCAGTCTCAGGTCTGCGTTCTTAACTGGCCAGGAAATGGTTTCGCGTTAATAGCAAGGATACTAACCTCTATTCTTAAAGTAATAACACCGTTAATAAACGCATTTTAAGGAAGAGATTACAATCAATTTGACTAGGAACATCGTCTTTGAACACAAATCCGCATCCTTTTGAACCAAACTCTACACCTAGGACTCTTAGGA
>NW_024573081.1:0-5087 GCF_018153835.1 Drosophila eugracilis | reverse complement strand
ATCTGATTAGCGGATTAAATAAATGATAAAAAATGCTCAAACACACACAACGTTTACCATCAACAGGCAAACTTGCCCTCCACTATCATTGAATAACACGCAATTCCCCAAGTTATTAGCTGCGAGCAGCGTACCTCGGCGTCCACCTTCGACGAGACGTGACAACACCTGGAAGACACATCAAAGCAAAAAGAACACTATTTAAAGTTTAGCTTAAGCCCTCCCACACTGGATTCTTAATGCCCCTGATTCACCCCTGCCTCTGGAATACAAGGTCTTGCTCCCTACAACTCACCCTCAAGCCCAGCTATAGAGGAACGCCAGCAGAACGAATAGACATTATAAAGCGCGTCAGTCAAAAAACCTCCGAATTATCACTGGGGCACCATGGTATATTCCGATCTAATCCTCTACAGGGGACCTAGAGATTCTTACCGTAAAGATGGGGAAATAGACAAACAAAAAAGAGGTCCTACAATGAAAACTCTGTATGCACCCAATGTCGCCTCGAAAGGAGCCTGGTTTTCAAGATCCAAATCTACAAAGCAACGACCACACAGCCAGCAATGACTTTCGGACCCCATGGCACAATATCAGTCATATGACCATTTAGTTAAAAGTAATTAGGTTTACGATTTGATACACTTATTATTGAAAGTCTCAAAGGGAGAGATTCAATAAAATAAAAGCAAAGTAAATAAAAAAAAGACCTAGTTGAAACAATCAAGACTGTATGGCAAGCTCTGATGCTAGGGCTTGAAAGATTGCAAATACTATATAGTGTTGCATAACGATTGCTGCAAGGATTTCACCGAAATCAGGTTTGCTGGAGAGGATTTTTTGCGTGCCTCAAGTACAAAACCAGTGGCAATAGTCGCCATAATGAGTATAGGAAACAATTGGGCTGCGGGTAAGTGAATACGTCAAGAATTCTTTTCATTACTGATTTTATTGAGCATGGATCGAGGTTCGTATACATGATTTCCGGGTTACAAGGAAATATTTACTTAAGTCTGAGTCAAGGAGATGCAAATGGACAGCTTGGTTTTGCTTAAACAGATTACAGGAAAATATCTAAATAAACATTACATCTACCAAATGGTGGGAAGATACATCCGTCGGCTGAATGCATAGGTTTGCCGACCCGTTTATCCGTGCGGATGCGCACAGACCAAGATATCAGCTACTCAATTTGTATTTATTTTTAGTAGCTATCAGAAACGAATCCCAGATTCCTGCTAGGTCGAGAATCGATGCATACTGACCGTTGATTGAACTAATTCAACAATCGATATGTGATCAGAAGTACTAAGACCGAAGGCCGTCTCTAGTTTCAGGTGTGGTCGGCATTTATTGGGATTCAGCTGAAGGGTATATCCTATGTTTTCGCCATTTCTTTATAAAATGAATTACAACAATAATTTTTATAAAAATTAATGCAATATAAATAGCAATATGATGATATTATATTTTTTAAGATTATGTAGTAATTTAAAACTATTGGGAATGAAGAGTTGAGCTTCTCGTTGATACAACTCCTTGTATTTGAGTTCCGGGTCTTCCACATCACACTTGTAGGAGTAGATTTTGTTGAATTATGTATTAAATTCTCCGTGAGTTTTCCAGCTACTCCAAAGCGAGCATACGAGAGTACGTAATATGGTTTTTCCAACATGTCTTGACTTGCTTAATTGTCATTAAGAATTTCGAATGGATTCATCCAGGTTTTTGCAGCCATTAATCTGAACCCTTCAGGAGGAAGTTATATTGGAGTTCGTCTAAACTTACACTGCAGATAATGTTGAGTGTGGATCTTGTTGTAATAAATCAGTGATTTTGGCATGTGTCATATCCAGACTAACCTTTTTCTGCCTTTATTAATCTGCAAGAAGAATCAGTTTTTATTATGAGACATCTGCATTTCACAGCTAGTTTCAGAAGAGAACATTTTTCTTGTTTGTTGTAGCATAAAAAAGTTGCTATTACAGCACTCTAATTCAGAAAAATTAAAAAACCTCTTCTAAATATTGCCCGTTCGTTTATTACTTAGCGCTGGAGTTTTCTTACCGCCCATTGTTGCTTATTTATTAAAAACGATAATGGTAACATCAGAAAACTTAATAAAATTTTTATTTAAAGATTGTTGGGCCAAAACAATAAAGAAGACAGGGGATGAATAGTCGAAAAGGGACGTTAAAGGCAGGATGAACGGGGCGGGTTTATATCAACATTTCCAGTTTCCTATAAACTTTACAATCTATTTGTAACACATGCGCTTTTAGGAGCTGTGTGGAACTACTGCACACTAGCTCGTCGCCTTATTTGTAGATTGTCTCCCCACTCCATATCTCTTATCACGTAACAAGCTACATGGCTCAGGCTTTCTTGCTAAACAGTCTACTTGTATATTATATATTATCAAGTGAGACTATAAACACATTTGTCTAGGCTTCAAATGATTTTCGTATCTGATTTAACTGATCAACTAGTGCATGGTAGATGACAACATCATTATGGCCTTATTGCGTTCTGCCAGATATCTGTTAAAACGTTTTGATATTATCTCCGAGTTGTAAGCATTCTTTTTGCAAACTGGATAATGGAAAGTTGAGTCGCCGTCTTATGTACCGCTGAATTTAGTAAATCTGCAGTACCAGTTGTTTCTGTGATATATAATTCTCTATCCCTTTTAAACGCTTGGAATTCCACACCAATGACATTAATTATAGGGGTGAAATCGAAGTTTATGTTTAACAAAGGAAGCAAATGCTTCTCATTCGCGTAACCTTTGTTATCGTTTGCCTGCATTTTTATCAGCGTAAGAGTGAGTCTGGCAATATTTCCGACAATGTCCAACGACTCTTAGCTGGCGAAAGTGATCTTGCTATCAGCATGTTTTCAGCTTGAAGTCCTCTCGATATTGTTTAAAATGGTCATACATGCGCATTTTGCTTTGTGCGTTTCTGAAACTGCTTGCACAGTATTAATTTTTTGTTGTGCCCATAGAAAGGTACTCATGGCCTTCAGTAGGGTTGCAGAGTGTAATGTTATGAAACAATTAAAAAAGCCAATCCGTTTTTCTGAGATTGACTCTTTCCAATCATTTCAAGAATATTCCAGGTTTCGATGCAAATTGAGCAAGTGAGTAATTGATTGTGCTGCTACTAAGGTAATATAAGAAACATACCTATTAACGCCATTGTTAATTATGAGGCATTGTTGATTTCTTCGGCTATTCGCGTAGCCTCTCATCAGGTGTATTCTCATCTTCCTCTACGGTATATCTCGTTTAAATATTCCTTTACTCGTTTGGACTACTACAAGCTCTGACAAATTATCCTTGCCATAAGGTTGTCTTAATTATTCGTCCACATAGCCATTTGAAAACTGGAAGTATTGATATTCCATATCAACACTAATGCTCCTTCCTTTACGTTTGCCGAGATCTTCTCTTTCCATTTCTGACGATGCTGAAGTTATTTGCAGATAATCAGTTGACCATTGAGTCCAAACGCATGCTTTAACTTGGAGACAAGCGCCATCTATCCCAATACAATGATGATTGTGGTTGCTGGGATGAAAACTATCTGCTTGTGCAGTTAATGGTTCTTCAATTAGAAAGTGACCAGGGGTAAAGTGCCAAATGCATCATTTCGGATCACTCGATATCAGGACAATGGTCTTGAATTCATGATAGCTTCTATTTCCACTGTCACAGTTTCTGATTCTTCATAGGTCGAATCACGGCTGCTCTTAGAAACATTCTTTAACAATAAATGTTTGGCCGATTTACCGCCGCTTCCCCAAGGAAGTCACTCAAAATGCGGTTGCTCTTGGTGGCGGATAAACCAAAGTTGACCTCCTTGTGTGCATGTCTCCACTATAGACTTCTTGGCCTTTTCTGAGGGAAGATAGCTTCTTCCAATTCTTGAAGCTTAATTCCTTGCTCAACAAAATTCGTAGCGTTATCGTAATTGTAAAGTCTGATGACATTTCCCCCCGACAGCGTATGAATCGATGACTAAGTGCTGTAGAAGCATGCTTCTGTAGTTAAATCGCTGACTAATTCCGATGCACTGCCTTGGCACAAGCAAGAAAAGATTGCTATGTAGGCAGTATGTGGTTCCTTTCCCACGAATTTTATGAAAGTGAATCTTAAATGGTCCACAATGATCAACTCCAGGGTGAAGAAACGAATCGAGCTTGTGTGACTCTTAAGGGTAGTAACTGTCCAGTATTTGTCCTATAACTTTGGTTCAGCTCTGGTGCATTTGACACATTTTTTAATTAACCCTAATTCTTTGATTTCAGCGCTCTTCAAAATTATTGTGCTGGGTCAAACTACGGAGAACTATCCTTTGAAGTTGTTCCAGCTCTTCCAATTTCACCATTTGTCGTTTTGTGTGCGAGATTTTCTTTTAAAACGCATAATGTAAGGCTACTATTCAAGTAATTTATCGAATGAATTTCTGTGATGGATACTATTAATCAATTCGGATTTTGCGTGGTAGCTACAAGGTTCCTGGGGTTTCCTGGAATCGCAAGTCATTAAACATTTTTAAATCTTCCAGTTGCTTTCATTCCGATTGTAATTGCGTTGGCAATTCTTCATTATATTCAAATTTCTCCTTTGTTGCTTGCATGAATTTTTTTTTGGCCTTTATAACTACTGGAGAAAATAGTCCGAGAGGATCAATATCGGAATACTTCGGAAACCACAGTGCATCTTATTTGTCTGTGTTCACTGTTTGTGCTTTTCCAAAGAGTTTGTCAATCGTAGGGTTCCAAGTGATTCTTGGTTTTAATGCTGTGTCCTCATAAACAGCATCTTCAAATTGCGTTCGTAGAAATTGATATCTTTCTTATCCAGTCCTTGGAAAGATAATACTATTTGCGCACCATTTTCGAATTTAAACTGGACTCTTAATAGTATGTGATGTTCCTTTGAATTTGAAGTGCCTCTGATATTGTATCATGCTCCGGGTGATACAGTCACGATTACAAAATCATTTTTAAGACAGACGATCCTTATAAGATTTCTGATTACTCCTTGCTTACAAATACAAGCATTTGGTCGCCAGATATGG
>NW_024573080.1:0-607 GCF_018153835.1 Drosophila eugracilis | reverse complement strand
TAGAGTCCTGAGCCTTCTGAACAGTTCTGAATGAAGTGATCTTCCCACTGTTTCTCCATTGGTGAATAGCATTTTTGACTCTGGTTTTTTTCATCCAATTCCCAGAATTTAGCGAGTTGCTCATCAACCTTTTTACTCCTTCCCGTAAGTACAGCACATACTGATGATGTAGGTGCTCTCTCCCCCCTTTTCCCAGCTACAATCAGCATCGATGGTTTGGTATTCTGTAAATCCCCATTCTTTAAGCTCATACACTCGGCTCACATTATATTGAAGAAATGCTCGGCTCCAAGAAGAATATCCAATTTTTTACAGGCTTTCCAAATTGAGGATCAGCCAATATTATATTTTTTGGTATTTTCCAATTATCAGTTAAATTGGCATACGTTGAACGGATTCAACGACTATGTGAGGAGCAAAAACCGTTGCTTCAAGCAGAGAACTAAATTCGCCATGTGTTGAGTTTAGCTGAACGTTGATCACTTGCACTCGGAAGTCTGAGATGTTCCGCCAATGCCATTTATTTTTCAGCATCCGAATTTGTGGTTTTCGGTCATTTATTTTATTTGCTCTTTCGGGGGAAATGGCATTAATTTAGGATCCAGAG
>NW_024573079.1:0-624 GCF_018153835.1 Drosophila eugracilis | reverse complement strand
ACGCTTCCCGCTGCACGATGCGCACTATAGCCCCTAAAGCAAAGTCAAGCTCTTCTAATGTATTAGGGGCCGATGCGCCTCTCCTTGCCGGACAGCATTGTGCCTAACCGTAACGCATAGCTGTGACCGTACATCCCGGCTAAAAGTGGAAAACTGCCAACGAACGACGGGAAGCGGGACTGCGTGGTGAACTAGTACCTGGCCGCCTTAGTGGCATCGTTGGTGTCGACTCGTTCGAACCCAGAAGGCCAAACAACTGCGTGTAAGCCACTCAGGGCCTCCCACCAAAAACCAAAGCCCTTCAATTCACCGTAGACAGTCCTCTTGTCGCACGATCCGCTGGATTCTCAGCCGTGCCCAGGCCCCTCCCACGAACGTCTTCCACTGTGATGTCTCCGTACGGCAATACAGTGTAAAGTTGTGGCATCCGTCCAGTAGAACGATTCGATGGGTGCTGGTCGCTTAGTCATTTGGCAAGTAAGCTTCATCTTACCAACCTGACGGCCAAAACTGCGCCGCTCGGCTCATTCTAGGTATAGTCAAGGAGGCCTTGTGGAAGTCACACCTTTGACTTCGAGGCCAACAGTGAGATAGCATGCTCCGTCCTCGCATTCCGAGCCTTAG
>NW_024573078.1:0-295 GCF_018153835.1 Drosophila eugracilis | reverse complement strand
GCAAAGGGTCATTGTAAGAGATATCCTAGGCAATGCAAAACACAAAAAGACAAATTCACAAAAATTCGCCCTTATTAATATATGACATATGCAAATAGCGTCCGCGTTAGGATGCAACTTGCGCGTTCTCTCGCTTGCCGAAGACGAGACTGACTTTTTCCCTTTCTTCCCGCTTTCTTCGTTCTCCCAATGCACCATCGTCCCAAAACGAGAGCGTCAGCTGTTGCTCTCCGCTCCCGCTTCCCAGCTTCCAGCACACTGGGAAAAGCAGCAAACTTAACATGCTGCGCGAGTT
>NW_024573077.1:0-1577 GCF_018153835.1 Drosophila eugracilis | reverse complement strand
GAATGCAGTTTTGTTAGAAATTTAACAAGGAATCGAACGAGATATGCCATTCCAGATTCGAGAAACTATTGGCTTAGTTATAGCAATAATACTGCAACTTAAATTAGAAAAAATGGGAAAATTTAAGTTGGCATATTTGATAACGGTAAATATCATCCATTTTCGCGAGAAATGGATCAAAATCTCGCAATTTTAGCTGTGAATGCAGTTTTGTTAGAAATTTAACAAGGAATCGAACGAGATAGGCCATTCCAGATTCGAGTAACTATTGGCTTAGTTATAGCAATAATACTGCAACTTAAATTAGAAAAAATGGGAAAATTTAGGTTGGCATATTTGATAACGGTAATATTGTCCATTTTTGCGAGAAATGGATCAAAATTCGCAATTTTAGCTGTGAATGCAGTTTGTTAGAAATTTAACAAGGAATCGAACGAGATATGCCATTCCAGATTCGAGTAACTATTGGCTTAGTTATAGCTAATAATACTGCAACTTAAATTAGAAAAAATGGGAAAATTTAAGTTGGCATATTTGATAACGGTAATATTGTCCATTTTCGCGAGAAATGGATCAAAACTCGCAATTTTAGCTGTGAATGCAGTTTTGTTAGAAATTTAACAAGGAATCGAACGAGATATGCCATTCCAGATTCGAGTAACTATTGGCTTAGTTATAGCAATAATACTGCAACTTAAATTAGAAAAAATGGGAAAATTTAAGTTGGCATATTTGATAACGGTAATATTGTCCATTTTCGCGAGAAATGGATCAAAATTCGCAATTTTAGCTGTGAATGCAGTTTTGTTAGAAATTTAACAAGGAATCGAACGAGATATGCCATTCCAGATTCGAGTAACTATTGGCTTAGTAATAGCAATAATACTGCAACTTAAATTAGGAAAAAATGGGAAAATTTAAGTTGGCATATTTGATAACGGTAATATCATCCATTTTTGCGAGAAATGGATCAAAACTCGCAATTTTAGCTGTGAATGCAGTTTTGTTAGAAATTTAACAAGGAATCGAACGAGATATGCCATTCCAGATTCGAGTAACTATTGGCTTAGTTATAGCAATAATACTGCAACTTAAATTAGGAAAAAATGGGAAAATTTAGGTTGCATATTTTGGATAACGGTTAATATTGTCCATTTTCGCGAGAAATGGATCAAAATTCGCAATTTTAGCTGTGAATGCAGTTTTGTTAGAAATTTAACAAGGAATCGAACGAGATATGCCATTCCAGATTCGAGTAACTATTGGCTTAGTTATAGTAATACTGCAACTTAAATTAAAAAATGAAATGGGAAAATTTAAGTTGGCATATTTGGATAACGGTAATATTGTCCATTTTCGTGAGAAATGGATCAAAAATTCGCAATTTTAGCTGTGAATGCAGTTTTGTTAGAAATTTAACAAGGAATCGAACGAGATATGCCATTCCAGATTCGAGTAACTATTGGCTTAGTTATAGCAATAATACTGCAACTTAAATTAGAAAAAATGGGAAAATTTAAGTTGGCATATTTGATAACGGTAATATTGTCCATTTTCGCGAGAAATGGATCAAAATT
>NW_024573076.1:0-2144 GCF_018153835.1 Drosophila eugracilis | reverse complement strand
ATAAACATAAAAACATAAGATATGTATAAAAATATAAAATATATAAAATATAAAATATAAAATATAAAATATGCTAAAATATATAAAAAATATAAATATAAATATAAAATATAAAATAAAAACATATAAAATATAAAATATAAAAAATATAAAAAATAAAAAATAAAAAACATAAAAAATAAAATAAAAAAACATAAAAATATAAAAAATATAAAATATAAAATATAAAAATATAAAATATAAAAATATAAAAATATAAAACATAAAAAATATAAAATATAAAATATAAAAATATAAAATGATAAAAAATAAAATATAAAATATAAAACATAAAATATAAAAATATAAAATATAAAAATATAAAAATAAAAAACAAAATATAAAATATAAAATATAAATATAAAATAATATATAAAATATAAAATATTAAATATAAAATATAAAATATAAAATATAAAATATATAAAGAGAAAAGATAAAATATAAAAATATAAAAATAATCACAGGTTATAACTACTAGAGCCAAGGACTATAAAATACCTTACTTTTTACTAAAATGAAAAACCTAATTTTGGTTCCAGACCATTACAAGGGCACCATAGTAAAGCATGTTGAGTATGCTTATAGTGACGTCACTGCCCATGTGGAGCCTTATAACCTTAATTTCCATAAATAGCGAAATAATGTTCCGATTTGAAAAAATCTTTGTAAGTCGATAGATATTACCAGAAATAAGTTGCACTGGTCAAACGAAGGTATTCATAATAATATTGTAGACTCCACAGTTTTCCGCGGTTTGTGGGCGTTAGAGTGGGCGTGGCTCGGATGCAACTTGCAGAGGCATCTCTAAATACGTGTTCTTAAGAAAATGTGTAGCTTTTATAGTTTTGAGATTTTTGCATTTTGGTTTTTCGGGTTTTGTGGGCGTTAGAGTGGGCGTGGCGTGATTGGAAAAAAACAATTCGCATTAGTACATTATAGAAACATACATGCTTGATCCGAACTTTCTATCTCTTATAGTTACCGAGATATCAGCTTTTCTAGAAAATCCGAAAACCGTCTTTTGAGCCTTGTGGGCGTATGGGTGGGTGTGGCCGGATAGTAGTACCACTATAAGATGCGCTGCCATCTAAAGATTATACTTTTTGAATTTCAACTTTCTAACTGCAATAGTTCCTGAGATTTCAGCAATTTTAGTTTTTTTGCGACTTGTGGGCGTTAAGTGGGCGTGGCAGGATGCTGTAATAAACTTGCGCTGTCCCGGGACCTCAAGAATCTTCATGCCTAATGTCAGCTTTGTATCTGCTATAGTTCCTGAGATCTCAGCGTTCATACGGACGGACGGACGGACGGACGGACGAACGGACGGACGTCGGACGGACGGACCGACGGACGGACGGACGGACGAACGGACAGGCTCAATCGACTTCGCTATTGATCCTGATCAAGAATATATATACTTTATAGGGTCGCAAAAAGCTTCCCTTCTATCTGTTACATACTACTTTCAACCGATGGTATACCCTTTTACTCTACGAGTAACGGGTATAAAATACAAAAATATAAAAATATAAAAAAAAGACCAATTATGATGGTACAAAATTAGACAATTCATGGGTCTAAATGTAAGCCATACACAACGCTTTTTATGAGAATCGAGGAGGAGTGCACCTGGTACCATCAAAAAGTTCATGCTCACAAATTATGAGAATCGAGAAGACAGTGACAGCTGTACTATCAAAAATAAGATTGCAAGCGCTGGATGAACTTTAGCGTGGTAAGCGACTATGGGGCGTTGAGTGGGAGTGGCATAGCTTTTACACTGTGCGAAATATCTTGAATTTTGCAAGTTAAATACGATTGTTCCTATGAGAGCTATAGGATATAAACGTCCGATAAGGTCGATTTTCAAACTTGATTTGCGTACACATTTTGTAGGATGACTGTGAAAGTTTTAAGTCGCTAGCTTTTAAACTGAGCTCGAAAACGGTATTGAAACAGACGGACAAGCGGACAAACAAACTTCTGACCAAAATTATAATAGCCTCTGCGGGTATATATAAATGCATGGCCCCTAACCACAACGCTCCCATATGAGAATCGAGGGAGGAGAGCACCTGCTACCATCAAAAAAGTTCATGGTC
>NW_024573075.1:0-4299 GCF_018153835.1 Drosophila eugracilis | reverse complement strand
ACAAATGGCTAGGAGCAATAGCAGCTAGGGCCTTCAGCTCGGCTTAAGTTAGAATATGGCTGGTGAATTTTTGGCTTATGAGTATATACATGCTATGGATTACTATTTACATTTTATTTACAAAAACTTTGATTTAGTTAGATTTGGAAGGTGATATGGGAGTAGCTTAGGAATTTGAGGATGTTTAAAGAGTTTGTATCTGTGGGGTTAGCTATGGTGCTGATTGGATCTGGATTATTAAGGAATAAGGATCTTTGCGTGGAGAGGGAGGGGCAGGAGCAAATAATATGGTGGATGTCAATCTGGGAGATGTTGCATAATGGGCACACGTTGTTCCTAGTTCTGTCGAGGTAGTGGGCGTTTGTTAAGAATGAGTGTCCTAGTCTAAGGCGGGTGATAATGATTTGTTCTCTTCTGTTTAAGAGGGAGTTTTTGAGAGGCTGGGTACACGTTGATAACTTGAGTATTTCTTGATACCAAACGGAGGTACGCAGTTGTGTTTGTTTTGCATGTAGGAGAGATTTTAAGAAATGGGATGTGTCACTGGGGCTTAGGTTAGGGGTGTAGGTTAAGGGGAATTTGGCAGCGTGTTTTGCTGCAAAGTCAGCTTTTTCGTTACCTGCAATGCCCATGTGACTGGGGATCCAGATTAGTTTGATTTTTGGGAAGTGTTGGGTTATCATATTGCGAGCTAGGGTTGGATAGTGAGATAGTGGTTATCGTGGTTAAGAATCGCGGTAACTGAGGAAAGGGAGTCTGTACAGATGGCATGCTTGCCTGGCAGCTTGGTGCAGATGACTAAGGCTTCCTGGATGGCTATAATCTCGCTCGATAGTACTGAGGAGAAGATAGGTAGGAGGCCTGTTTTTATGGTTTCGTGCTCTGTTGTAATGCTGTAGGTGGTTATACCATTGGATTACGGAGATGGGTGAGCCTTGTGGGATGCCATTGTCAATTGGGAATATGCTTGATAGGCATTTCCCAGACTTGACGATGATTTTCCTGTTAGTCATAAAGTTCTTGACGAAGTTGGTGATTTTTGGGCCTAAGTGCTTTAGTAAAGTCTAGCGATAGAATTGACAGATGCTTTTTGAGAGCAATGGATCTGGACGCTAGGTGGTCTACGTAGAGTAGACTGTCTAGTACAGATTTGCCTCTTTTGAATCCGAATTGGCTGTTGTGTATGAGATCGTTATTTAAAACGAACCACCACAACCTCTTGGCCACAATTTTGTCAAGAACTTTAGATAAGCACGGGTTCAGGGAAATGGGTCTATACGAGGAGAGTTCAGTTTTGGGTTTGTTAGGTTTAACTATGGGAAGGACGAGGCTAAGTTTAAGTGATTGGGGGATGTGTGAGGAGAGGATGTTGTTGAAGTGGTTGACAATTCTAAGTTTTACAGGGATAGGAAGGTTTTTGATCATGGAGTAGGAAATTCGGTCGAGGCCTGGGGTGTTGCCTCTTAGGGAGTTCAGTGCGGATAAGAATTCTATATAAGAGATGTTTGTTTCAATTTCTAGGGCTGGGTTCGAAGGTTGGTATGTGGGGACTGTATTCAGGAGTTGTTTATTGAGGCGAAATTGGGGTGAAAAGTTATTATCATCTGTTTGCTCTGACCACGTTTGACCGAATGTGTTTGCGATTTCAGTTTGGTCGGTAATTTCCATGGGGTTGCAAATGCAGTGAATATTTTTTTGTGGGTGCATGCCGCAAAGTCGTTTGATGTTTGCCCATGTTTTCGTGGGGTCAGGAAATTGATTGATATCCGTAGTAAAACTACGGATAGCAGCTCTTTTGGCTATTCTGACGGCTCTTTTGAGTTTTGCGTTTGCTTTTTTGTATTCCATGGTGTTGAAGGAAGTAACTTCTCTTTTTAGGGTTCTCCATTTCATGGATTTGTCCCGTTTAAGAAGAGTTAGTTCCTGGTTCCACCATGGAACTGTGCGATGGAGAGAGAAGGTTGTGTTTTGGGGAATTGAGAAATGGGCACTTTGAGTGATTATTTTTTTTTATTAGCGCTGCTTCGCTGTTGACATTGCTGCTGGGATGGATTGAAGTGTTGAGGAGGAGGGATTTTTCTTTGAAGAGTTCCCAGTCTGCGGATCTTAGTTTAAAGGAAGGTTTGGATAAGAAGGAGGGAGAGGATGGGTTGTTAAACAAGGATAAAAGAATAGGGAAGTGGTCACTGCCATATAGGTCGTCCAACACTTCCCAATGGATTTCGGGTGCTAATGGCGATGATGCGAAGGATAGGTCGATGTGAGTGAAGGTGTTGTGGGTGGAGAAGTGGGTAGGGGATTTGTCGTTAAGGAGGATGAAGTCTGATTTGTCTAGGTAGTCCGCTATTATTTTCCCTCTGGCATTATGTTTAGGCGAACCCCAGTAGGGGTGCCAGCTGTTAAAGTCCCCTAGGCCAAGTGTGTGCAGATTGTGCGAAGCAAAGGTGTTTTCAAGGTTATTGGTGTTAAATGATTTTGAAGGTGAGATGTATGCAGAAATTATGTTGAATTTGTATTTAGAGTGGATGTTAACTCCGACGGCATCGAAGTCGGAGTTTAGAGACATGGGGTTTTGGGAGATGGAGTTGTGGATGAGAAGGGCAGCGCCTCCAAAGCCGTTGTGGTTGTTGGCGCTAGTGTGAAGTGTATAATTTATTGGGGAGGGGAGTGAGGATAGGTTTGATATGTGGGTTTCTTGAAGGGCTAAAATGTGTGGATTCTGGGATTTAATTAACATTTGGAGTTCTGTGTAGTTGTTTCTATAGCCGTGAATGTTCCATTGAATTATTGTTAATGCCATTTTAGTGAAGATGAAAGTTTGTAACTTAACTTTATTGGTAGTGTTAACGGTTTGAGTTTAAGTTTCTATATGGATTCGCTGTCGCTGTTGTTAGTGAGTTGGATTTTATTTAGCGCTTTGGTCTTAGTCTTGGATGCTTTAAGATTAGTTGTTAGGTTTTTAGACTTATCTCTATGGAAGATTTTTATTTTTAGTGAGTCTTCTGTGAGTTGTGACGAGTACGGTGTGGTTGGTTTTTTGGTGTGTGTGATGCAGTCAATATCCATGTCTTCTAGTTTGTCGTAATCGTGGTGGTGATGTCGTTGAAGAGTTTGGCCTGATGGTAGAGTTGTTGTGACTAAGCCGGTAGCTGTCGTATTTAATGGAGAAGTTTGGGTTCCTGATGTGGGTGTGGTGTTCGATTTTTTATGTTGCGGTTGTGTTCTGCTTGTGTGTGTATTTATATTAGCATTCGATGATTGAGGGTTAGTTGTCCTCTGAGTTGTGGCGTTTGCAAGTGTTTTGGCGTAGGTGTTCCTCGGTTGAAATCCGTGTCGTTCGAAGTAAATACGTTGATCAGTTTTGTGATCAACTTTTTGTGTGGTTTTAATAGCTGTTAGTTCTTGATTTTTTATGAAAGTGGGGCATTTGCGGTCGGTTGGGCTGTGCTGATGGTCAAGTTCTGGGTTGTTTTTGCAGTTTAGGCATTTTTTTTCGTTTTTGCATGTTTCATTGTCGTTTGTGTGTTTTGTTTCTGAGCAATTAGTGCAGGTTTCGGAGCTTTTGCATATTGGTGCTGGGTGGCCAAAGCGGAGGCATTTTCTGCATCGAAGGGGAAGTGGGATATACTCTCGTACACGCACTGTCTCGTATCCAATTCGCAATATTTCTGGGAGTTTGTGTGTTTCAAATGTGATAATGATTAATCCGGTTTCAACTAGAGTGGTGTTGCTGCTATCAGAGTTAGTGTTGGGGTTTTGTCGTTTCATTATTTTTTTAACTTCGCTTACTTTTTGTGGTTTTAGTTCTTGTAAGATAGTGTCTTCGTCAATATATCTAAGGTCGTTACAATAAATAACTCCCTTAGAGAAATTCAATGTTTTATGTTCACTTGTTGTCACTTCCATTTCTGCGATTTTTGTAAGTTTAAGGAGCTTTCTGGCTTGCAATTCATTTTTAGTTTTTATTAACAATGTTCCGTCTTTTAGTTTTTTTGCATCCGTCAACTTCTCCTCCACAGGCAAAGTCCACGGATTTTTTAATTATAAATGGTGATATTTTTTCAAACGAGTCGTTGTCCTTTCTTTTAATTATTATAAATTTCGGGTCGCCTAATTGGGAATGATACGATTTTGATGAGATTTTGAAAATGTCTGGTGGGTCCGTCATGATAGCTGCTGAAGGGCTTGAGCCCGTATTATAGGTTTTCGTGTGTTTGGTGTTGTTGGGTTTTTTATTTTCTCTTTGTGGTTGATATTTGTTTGTGCAAGATTTTGCTGATAACGTTTTTTGGTTTGCAT
>NW_024573074.1:0-1973 GCF_018153835.1 Drosophila eugracilis | reverse complement strand
TATTTGATAACGGGTAATATTGTCCATTTTCGCGAGAAATGGATCAAAATTCAATTTTAGCTGTGAATGCAGTTTTGTTAGAAATTTAACAAGGAATCGAACGAGATATTCCCATTCCAGACGAATAACTATTATGTTAGTTATAGCAATGATACTGCAACTTAAATTAGGAAAAATGGTTAAACCAAGTATCACATAATAACGGGAAAATCGTCCATTTTTGCGAGAAATGGATCAAAATCGCAATTTTAGCTGTGAATGCAGTTTTGTTAGAAATTTAACAAGGAATCGAACGAGATATGCCACTTCAGATTCGAGTAACTATTGGCTTAGTTATAGCAATAATACTGCAACTTAAATTAGAAAAAATGGGAAAATTTAAGTTGGCATATTTGATAAACGGGTAATATCATCCATTTTCGCGAGAAATGGATCAAAATTCGCAATTTTAGCTGTGAATGCAGTTTTGTTAGAAATTTAACAAGGAATCGAACGAGATATGCCATTCCAGATTCGAGTAACTATTGGCTTAGTTATAGCAATAATACTACAACTTAAATTAGAAAAAATGGGAAAATTTAGGTTGGCATATTTGATAACGGTTATATTGTCCATTTTCGCGAGAAATGGATCAAAATTCGCAATTTTAGCTGTGAATGCAGTTTTGTTAGAAATTTAACAAGGAATCGAACGAGATATGCCATTCCAGATTCGAGTAACTATTGGCTTAGTTATAGCAATAATACTGCAACTTAAATTAGAAAAAATGGGAAAATTTAAGTTGGCATATTTGATAACGGGTAATATCATCCATTTTCGCGAGAAATGGATCAAAATTCACAATTTTAGCTGTGAATGCAGTTTTGTTAGAAATTTAACAAGGAATCGAACGAGATATGCCATTCCAGATTCGAATAACTATTGGCTTAGTTATAGCAATGATACTGCAACTTAAATTAGAAAAAATGGGAAAATTTAAGTTGGCATATTTGATAACGGTAATATTGTCCATTTTCGCGAGAAATGGATCAAAATTCTCAATTTTAGCTGTGAATGCAGTTTTGTTAGAAATTTAACAAGGAATCGAACGAGATATGCCATTCCAGATTCGAGTAACTATTGGCTTAGTTATAGCAATAATACTGCAACTTAATTAGGAAAAAAATCGGAAAATGTTTATATTGAAAACGGTTAATATTGTCCATTTTCGCGAGAATTGGATCAAAACTCGCAATTTTAGCTGTGAATGCAGTTTTTGTTAGGAAATTTAACAAGGAATCGAAACGATATGCCATTCAAGATTCGAATAACTATTGGCTTAGTTGAATAATACCGCAACTTAAATTAGGAAAAATGGGAAAATTTAAGCTGGCATATTTGATAAACGGTAATATTGTCCATTTCGCGAGAAAATGGATCAAAACTCGCAATTTTAGTGTGAATGCAGATTTGTTAGAAATTTAACAAGGAATCGAACGAGATATGCCACTTCCAGATCCGAGTAACTACTTATGGCTATAATAATACTGCAACTTAAATTAGAAAAAATGGGAAAATTTAGGTTGGCATATTTGATAACGGTTGTTTAATCATTTTTCGCGAGAAAATGGATCAAAATTCGCGTAATTAGCTGTGAATGCAGTTTTGTTAGAAATTTAACAAGGAATCGAACGAGATATGCCATTCCAGATTCGAGTAACTATTGGCTTAGTTATAGCAATAATACTGCAACTTATATTAGAAAAAATGGGAAAATTTAAGTTGGCATATTTGATAACGGTAATATTGTCCATTTTCTCGAGAAATGGATCAAATTGCAATTTTAGCTGTGAATGCAGTTTTTTAGAAATTCTAACAAGGAATCGAACGAGATATGCCATTCCAGATTCGAGTAACTGGCTTATAGCAATAATAATGCAACCTTAAATTAGGGGAAATGGGAAAATTTAAGTTGGCATATTTGGGATAACGGT
>NW_024573073.1:0-711 GCF_018153835.1 Drosophila eugracilis | reverse complement strand
ATTTAAGTTGCAGTATTATTGCTATAATAAGCCAATAGTTACTCGAATCCGGAATGGCATATCTCGTTCGATTCCTTGTTAAATTTCTTAACAAACTGCATTCACAGCTAAAATTGCGGATTTGATCCATTTCTCACAAAATGGACAATATTGCCATTATCAAATATGCCAATGCTTAAATTTTCCCATTTTTCCTAATTTAAGTTGGCAGTATTATTTGCTATAACTGACTCAAATAGTTACTCGAATCTGGAGTGGCATATCTCGTTCGATTCCTTGTTGAATTTCTAACAAAACTGCATTCACAGCTAAAATTGCGAATTTTGATCCATTTCTCGCGAAAATGGACAATATTACCGTTATCAAATATGCCAACTTAAATTTTCCCATTTTTTCTAATTTAAGTTGCAGTATTATTGCTATAACTAAGCCAATAGTTACTCGAATCTGGAATGGCATATCTCGTTCAATTCCTTGTTAAATTTCTAACAAAACTGCATTCACAGCTAAAATTGCGAATTTTGATCCATTTCTCGCAAAAATGGATGATATTACCCGTTATCAAATATGCCAACTTAAATTTTCCCATTTTGTTCTAATTTAAGTAGCAGTATTATTGCTATAACTAAGCCAATAGTTACTCGAATCTGGAATGGCATATCTCGTTCGATTCCTTGTTAAATTTCTAACAAAACTGCATTCACAGCTAAA